>NC_088925.1:4295000-4547500 GCF_038396675.1 Hydra vulgaris | reverse complement strand
TATTGTGATAATTATTAGCAGTAAACAACTGAGGTTTGTTTGGATCACAAACTGAGGTTTGTGTGGATCACAAACTGAGGTTTGTGTGGATCACAAACTGAGGTTTGTGTGGATCACAAACTGAGGTTTGTGTGGATTACAAACTGAGGTTTGTGCGGATCACAAACTGAGGTTTGTGCGGATCACAAACTGAGTTTTGTGTGGGTCACCAAGTTTTAAGCTGTTGCAGAAAACAGATCACATTAAAGATGACGATTAAAAAAGGATGGCATTTGACAAAAATCATTAAAAAGATTTTTGTCAAGGTTTGAGCATATAGTCATCAGTATAAGACTCACTTTAAAGGTACAATTATCAGGAAGATTATTAATATTGACGAAGAACAACACTGAACTAAATTAGAATCTTGTGGTATCCCAGAAGGTACTAAAAAAGAAGGAAAGTGTTGTCCATCAAGGACAACTTACACTCAAGTTAGACTCAAGCTGAGGTATTCAAGGTTTGTTAATTAAAGATTTAAAGACTTTGCTAGTAATAAGAAGAAGACTGATTGGGCGTTAATAATAATAATAAGACTGTTTGGGCGTTAGAAGAGTCAGAGCAATCTCTAGAGTTTAAAAAAATTGCAGATGTCATTTTCTAACAGGTAGGAAGTACAAGTTTTAGCAACAGAAGCAGGAGTCATTTGGATGTTTAACTATTGAATAACATATTTCTTAAGGATGATAGGATGAATATGGTCATTAGATTCAAAATAAGAACTAAAGGAAATGGTTTTGATATAAATATTAAACAAAATCTTAAGAATGAGATAAAGAACTTGGAAACTAAAGTTACAAATATAACCAGATTCAATAAAAAAACCGTTTGTCTTTTAATTTCTGAAGAAAAACCATTTCTTTTATAATTTTGATGTTTTCTTAAGTATTTATCCAGACAGTGAAAAGTTTTTTATTTGCTTTGACTTTCTCTAAAAATAAACAGTTCCATTTGTAAGATCTTTAATAATGTTGTTAATTGTTAACTGAAATAAACTGATCATTACAAATATGAAAAAACATGGATTCAAGATTAGAATCTTTCCATTTTATTGCATTCAACCATTTTTCTTGATGTTTTTGTATAATCGGAAATTGCACAATAGTTTACTTATTATATGAATTCAATTATACAGTTTCAATCATGGAAGTTTTTTAATGATTGTTCAATTCAATCAAGTTATATTTTAATATACAGGTTAAATTTTATTGGACTGTTTAACACTTAACATTAGTTAAACATTGAACTGCTAAAATCTTAACAAACATTTTTTCACACTTGTTTATTGGTTTTTTATATTTTGTTCTAATTGTTTCCTTTTGTAATTTATTAAAAAAAAAGAAGTTATTTCTAATTATTGTAAAGCAGCTATTAAAATTTTTGTGTATAAATTTGTTGTCACAATTTGTGAAATCCGAAGGGAAAAATAAAGTACATTAGGATTAAGAAAATCAGTTTTTAAATAAAGTTTAGACAAGTTTCCAGACTCAAGTTTTTTAGTATTTTAATATATTTAAAAATAAAAATTTTAAAAAGAATTTAAATTTAAAGATAAATATTAAAAACAGAGAAACTTTAAAGTTATAAAATAAATATCTAAAACAGAAAAACTTAAAAATTAAAAATAAATATTTAAAACAAAGAAAAAATTAAAATTTGACGATAAATATTAAAAATTTGAAGATAAATTTTTAAAACAGAAAACTTAAAATTTAAAGATAAACATTTAAAACAGAAAAACTTAAAAATATTGCCAGAAAATTGTTATTGAGAAAATAGTTTGTATTAATAGGTTATATAGAGAAAATATTTAATGTTTTTATTAAAATTATTACAAAATTAGTGATCAAATCTAAATTTTTGTAAATTAGGACTATTTGTGATTTTGTGAGAGACTTTCAACACTTTATAATTTATTTAGGCTTACAAAATGTGGGTCGAGAAAAATGGAGAAGAGCTTATGTTACCTGGTTTAGGAAAATCAAATGATGAAGTTTTCTTCATTGCTTTTGCTCAGGTTTATTTTAGTTTTTTTTTTAATTTACGTAACCCACTTTGTCAGCATACTTGCTTATAGCAAGCTCTTGCGTAGTGGTAATATCTATTGTAGCAAGAGCTTGGGTTTTTCCAATTAGAGAACGAGTTGACTTAGCTAGGTGTTTTATAAGGTTCTTGTCGACTTTCTTGAGGCAAGAATTTATCCTAATACTAAGTTGTTTCAAATTTCTTACCTGTCAGTTCTTTGTACCATCCTTTAAAAAATACTCCATAAATCCTGTTTTAATGGCGGGTTGTGGCCATATTAAATATTCTTTGTTAAAAGGCACTAATATGCCATGTACCAAGTAAAGATTTTGATCAATTGCAATATGCTGGGAACAAACTGTTTGATTTTTGCCATCGTTTTATTTTTATAACGATTGGAAAAACAATTTACTATAAAACTATTTTTAGTAAATTTTGCAAATTTCTATGTTTTACCCACGCAGGTGTTTACTCAACGTTGTAACTTGAATGAAAAGCTAAAACCTGAGTGAAAAACTGCAACTTGAGTGAAAAACAATTGAAAATTGCGTCTGTAGCGCAATTTTCCTTGCAAATCACAGCTACAAACGGAGTTCCGCTACAATTACATCTTAGCCAAATTCGTTCTTCCTGGTCATTATTTTGCATTGGTATATTTTTCATTTTATGGAAACTGATGCTGATCCATTGTTTTAATAAGTAATTATTAATTGCTGTGCTACGTTCAAATTTTCAAGCAACCTCTCTTTAGGAAACTTCACTACGATGATTAAACATGATTTTGAGACGCTTGGTTTTTTGTTCATTTTTTTTTATCTCAACACATTTTCTTAAACTTATAATCAGAGCCATTTTCAGCAGCGAAATGTGTGAGAACAACCACAATATGTGAAAACAACCAAAGATAAAATTATTAGGCCAAAACACAGTTATTCACCTAGTCCTGTTGGACCCTATAAGGTTTTATTAATTAGATAAGTATCCTAGTTTAGTTGAGTCATTCATTGACAATTTACATTCTTTTAATTATCACAATTATCACACAAAAGTTTGAATTTTTACTCTTTTTTTTTTGCATATGGTTAAATAGTTTATGTGAATTTTTTATATGGTGTTAATGCATACAATGAACCAGTACAAAAAAATTGAAGTAATGAAAAATAGGATTGTACATAGCACTTATCCATATAAAGCATATAGAAAATCCATATAAGCATGTAGAAAATCCATATAAGCATATAGAAAGCACTTATGAATACTATAAGCAGATCTTTTCTATTGAGAAAGCTTTTACATGGAAATTCAAACATGATGAGCAGCTGCTAACACCGAAAATCGAATTCTCACTGATTCACTAAGCATAAATACAAAAGCAACTGTATATATTAAATATATGCAGTTAGCAAATCAACTGTATGATTTAAGTAAAGAACAGCATTAAATCAACTGTAAGATTTTTTACTTTAATGCAGTTTTATTAGTTATAAAAAATATGTAAAAGATATGTAAAATTATATAATTATGTAAAAAAGTCTTAATTTTTAAGCATACACACTGTAAATTTTATTAATTTTAAATTTTATATTTCTTTTTCTATTTATTCTATATTTTTTCTATTTATTCTATTATTTCTATATATAGTCTTGGTGTACATCTAAATTAAGCAATGTGTTGATTGATCAAATAAATACAGATGTGCACTCTCCAGAGTTTGACAGGTAAGTTAAATTTTTTTAACACAAATTTTAAAGGTTTACGAATGTGGTTTTCTACCATCAGCTCTGGATCTTAATTATGAAAATGTAAATATTTGCACACGAAACATAATTAAAAATAGTTTTTTAATTTTTTTTTATATCCAAAAGTAAGTTGTATTATTAACATGCGCAGTGTTGGTGTAATATGTATTTGTCATGCTCCATAAACCATTTGGAAAAAAATAAGATCATATTTTGAATAATGAAGTCATACAAAAAATGTTTTTGTTCATATTTTGTAAAATAGATTCAGCTTTGGTTATACGGTGTTTCTGTTCTTTAAATCAATGAAAAAAGATATCTTCTAATATCCCTTATATTGACGCCCATTTTTATATTTTTTTTTAGGATAGTGTTATATAATGATGATGTTGCCTATAAAATACATATATAGCTACAAAAAATTTAATTTAAGGGTTCGTGGTTCTGTGAAATTTAATAAAGACTTTGCAAAGATATTTAATTGTCCCATCGGCTCTCCTATGAATCCAGAAGTGAAGTGCTCCGTTTGGTAAACGTTTATGCTTGTGCTTTTTAAGTTGTAAATTCATTTTTTATTTTAATCACTTATTTGAAAAATCCCAATCGTCCACACGACTTTGTTTTGAGATAATCGATAAAAACTGATTATCTATGAAAAAAGAAAGTTGAACAAAATTAAGAGAACGGCTTCGTAAAGATACTATAGTAGTGATTCTTTTATGCTTAAGTTGTAAGTCTATCTACACTGAACAATATTCCGTTCATAACTCAATACCGACAAAAAGGGTTTTTTTAAATAATTGATTTATTTGAATCACTGTTAAAGTGATTAAAAGATGTATTATATATGTATAGAGTGATGCATTATATAGGATGCATTTGTATATGATGTAGTGCATGTTTATCTTTAAGTATATATATGTATGTATGCGCGTATATATTTGTGTGTATGTATACACACTCACACATATATGTATTATCACAAAGGTATTGTCATATACGACAATGGTTTGTTATTTAAGAATATTATTTATCAAGGTGATCAAAGTAGTTTACTATTAGTAATTTTAATGTTTGTGTATAAAAAACAAAAAAATTTGCTAAACTTATGAATTTAAATATTAGAATTTATTTTTAAAATTTGCCATTCATCATTTAAATTTAAAATTCTTGCCTTTACTCACTATTTAAAATACTTGGCTTCACTTACTATTTGTAATACTTGGTTTCATATACTATTTGAAATAGCTGGCTCCACTTACTCTTTTATTTAATATTATTTTTAATTTATTTATTCCATTTTTTTATTTATTAAAACGCTTCTGCAAGTTGTTATATAGATTTGTATATTATGTTTATATATTATTTATGTTTGTAAATAGTTTATACATTTTTTGTTAAATTTTTTTGTTTATTTCGTTTAATATTGAGTTTTGAAAAGCTTTTTTTTTTTTTACCTACCAAGGTTTATCTGGTATATCTTTTTTTTTTACCTACATAAGGTTATTTGTTATACCTTTTTTTGTTACCTACTTAGGATCTATTAATTGTAGATATTAATAATCGTGTTTTTGGTTAATCTTATTTGCCACCACTTGGTCTGAGTAGAAAAAGACATCATATTTTAAAATGGTTTCTTAAAATGAAAAATCAAAAACATGGTTTTTTTGCCAACATCTAAAAAAATTGCATATCGTAGAAGAAACTATGAAAAAATTAGTATTTATCTAAAAAGTATAAATGGAATGATAAATCTCAAAACATATCGATCGACAAATGTTATGATAAATTTTTATATCATTACAATCAATCATGTAAGAAATATATATTTATTGTAAAACTAAAAGATAAATCATGTTCATCAAGAAAATATTTGAGGTCATCAAGCACGTTTTAATATTGAACTTATAAAAAGCAAAAAAAAAATTCTAACAAAAAGAATCGCATAACGGTGGTATAAACTACTAGAAAATTTTTTTTTTTCTAATCGCAAAAACTGTAAAAATTTTCAGGAATGATTTGAATATCAATCAAAGAAACTCTATTATGAGCTCATAATCAACAAGCAAAGCCGTAGACAAATTTTTTTGATGTTTGAGCTAAGCAACTTTGAAACATGAAGAAAACTCCATATTTAAGTATGTTCATATATATGAGGAATGAGGATGCTACGCAAAAATTGCGGTGATTGAATACTGGGAACAACAAAAACCCCAAAACGTTAGCCCCCCCAGCCCCAAATAAGAAGGCAATAAGTCAAATTTGTTATTTTTTTTTAAATTTTAAACTTTATTTATATTCATCGACAAATTTCAAATTGGATTCAATCTCTTTTTGATCGGCTGGGGGGGGCTAACGTTTTGGGGTTTTTGTTATTCCCAGTCTCCAATCACCGCAATTTTTGCGTAGCATCCTCATTCCTCATATATATGAACATACTTAAATATGGAGTTTTCTTCATGTTTCAAAGTTGCTTAGCTCAAACATCAAAAAAAGTTGTCTACGGCCTTGACATGGCGTTGAATATAAACATAGTAAATAAGTTTTAAAAGCATTAGGTGCAATGTTTTTTGCTATGCTAAATGTAATTTAGAAGATAGAAATTTGATTGATTTTTAGCTCGTTTTACTAGCTAAAAATCGATCAAATGCATTATGTCTTCTGAATAATAGATCTACTGCAGACATTATCTGTTTACAGCTGGAACGCCCTTTGTTTCAATATTCGTTTGTTGATAATGTCCAGGAACTATGCCATTTTCAGATGTTAGATTTTAAAAATTTGATTCAAAATAAAAAGAAGGTAAAAATTGCACCTTCCAAAAGTTAAATTCCCTCCGATGTTGAACAAATATTGAAATATGCGATAGAGTGCTGGAATGCAAAAGAACAAAGTGGAATCTTCAAAGATATTCTTAAAGAAAAAATTCTCAAGTAAAAATTACCGGAAATAACTTTCTTATTTTTCTTTTTACCTTGTAAATTTAATTGGGTGTTGAATAAAATTAAAATAACAATACTAAGACAGGAAAAAAAAACTCGGAAAAATAACACTTTACAAAATCAATGTTAAATCAAAGGCTGTTAAATATATTGATATTGTTTTCCTAATGCTTTCAAATAAGAGTAGCTCAAGGTGACTCATATAGAAAAAAAAAATTATAATAGAATAAATTGCAACGGTTCATATATATTTTATTGTATTTTTGATGATATAAGAAACTCAAATTTCGTTAAAAAAAACTGTAAATAAATTATATTTTAGGCAACTTTCAACAAAATCAGAGGTAAAAAACGCAAATTTGAAAAAATTCAAAACAATATGTCTTGATTCATTTTGGTCTAAACTCAAAAACTTTTTGGTTATAGCTTCATTACATTATTTTCATTCATTTCTACTAAAAGAATGAAAGAATTATTAAAAAATCAAAAACGGGACACAATACTTGAAAAAATCACGAATTTATACATAATAAAAATTTCAGCCAAAAAGCTTTTCTTATTCTCGTGATATCATGTTTTGAAGTTCAAAAAAAGAATAAAATTAAAACCTTATGAAAACCGTGATTTTTTGCTAATAATTTCCGATAAATAGAAATCATTAGCAAAAAAAATGAAACTGACCAATAAAAAAGTTTAAGTAGGGTAATATTAGTAAGTATTTTATGCCAAATGTATATATTTTCTGAAAGAACTATAAATTTTGAATCAAATAGTATATTAAAAAAAAATTAGAATCTTTTTTTTAAATTGAGTGTTTTTTCTATATGAGCCACCTTATGCTATCTCAACTTAATCTCAGCGGTCAACTATCATTTTATTTATGGAAACCGAAGCAGTCCGATTTTTCAAATCTTGGCCCGACGTCATTTTTCTGATTTCTGCCTGAAGTCGCTTTTTTAATTACAGCCAGACGTCAGCAGGCCTGCGTTATTCTGATGAGCAAAAACTGTAGGTTAGACCTAAAAATACTACCATTAGCAGCTTTAAAAAACAATGCTGTGCCGACAAAGGCCTAAGTTGTACGCATTGTATAGGAATAAATATTCATATATAAATAAGTCTAATGACTTGTTTATATATGAATATTTATTCTGATACAATGCATACCACTTTGGTTAAAAAACTTAAAGTGCAAAGTATTGTACTTTTTGCATTTCTTTATAATTTTATAGTTTATTTAGGTGCCAGTGTGAACAGTATATAAGTCAATTGTAAAAAGGGAAGTGTTGTAAACATCAACAAGTCAAAACCGTGAATAATACTAATTTAAAAGCTCCTAATGCAAGGTTTGGCAGATTTATGCATAAAAATGTAATTAAATAGATAGTGTCATGTAATTGAGGAAGTGATTTTGTTATTAATAAATTTGTATCGATCTTGGCTTTTTCAACCCCTTGACTAGATAAAAAAGACGTGTCCTGACCACTTATAGAGTTCTTTACTGTGTCTATAACACTGTAAAGTTTTTTTACTTTTCTGCGTCTAACAAAAGAAAATTGTGTGTCAATATTTCAATACAAAATTTGTTTGAGTAATACACCTGAAAAAACTATAAACAATAATAAAAAAGTTTTATAATTGTCTTATAAAGAATCATAAAAGTGTTTACGCGAGTCTGCAACATTAGAGACCCTAGTTTTGCTATACGACGTTTTGTAGTTCTGTTAAAATCTATAATACACGTTTGTTGTATGATTTTATTCAGTGATATATGTAATATATCCATCAATATAGTACAAAAGTGCCTCAGCCACCTTGATGAACGAAAGTCAACCGGCTACAACGGCCTACATCAGTTACATCATTACACAGCAAATCTGAAGCTACCTTTGCCAAACCTCTTACGCTTATCTATAAGAGTTCGTTCGCAAGTTGTGTAGTTTCAGAATTGTGGAGAAAATCGCATGTAACGCCTTTTTTCAAGAAAGGGAGGAAAATAAATGCATCAAACTAGTGAAAATAAATAAATAAATAAAAATACTTTTAAACAAGTATAATGGAACACAGTGTTCCATTATACTTTTTTGAAAGTATTTTTCAAACAAATATCATGGAACACTGTGTTGCTAATGGCTTAATTACAGCATGGGTTTGTTCATCGCAAGGGTTGCGTCATTAACCTGCTAGAAACTTGGGACATCATGACACAAGCAATTCATAGCAGCCACGCAGTAGACGTCATATTCGCAAACTTTGAGAAGGCGTTTGACAAAGTACCACATAAACGTCTTCTTCATAAGTTAAGAGCCTATTCAAGGTGCGTTCTTAGAATGGATTTCAGCTTGGTAACACAACCGAAGTCAACGAGTAGTCATCAACGGCATGAAACCTGAATGGCAAGCTATCATTAGAGGCGTACCTTAAGGCTCGGTCTTGGGTCTTTGTAATCTTCATTAATGGCCTGCCGGATAGTATCACTAATCATGTGAAACTGTATGCTGACGACAGTAAAATTATTGGCATAACTAAAAACGAGTTGGACAGTATCACTCTTCAAGCTGACATTGACAGAGCAGTGGAATGGTCATGCATTTCAACATTGAGAAATACATAGTAATGCATGTTTGCCGCGCATGTACTGAATGGCCGACATTGACAGCATGCGTTATCCACTCGAAAAAAATGTAGTCGAAGAAGACCTTGGTGTGATGGTCTCCAATGACCTAAACGTCAAACCACAAGTAGAGCCAGCCGCATCAATAGCGAATAGAAATTCGCAGTCGCAGTTTTTATTTATGGCGCACACAATTTTGGAGACAATCAATAGTTGCATCAGTCATTTTTCCGCGACCACCTAGACCTTTTCACAATTGCTGTTTTGTCTGTAGCTTCTGTGTTTTTATTTTCGTCAGCATAGAGGGGCTTCTTGTAGCACCTCTTCATCAAATTAAAATAGATTTATTGTATTTGTTTTGTTTTTTTGATCACTGAACAAATAAAAAATTAAAAAAAGAAATTTTTTTATACGATAAGTAAAAATACACAGTGGGTATGAATACAACAAAAGTTAACAAAAACAGAAAATATCTAAATATAGTCATATTTTACATTATATGAATTTAAAACATGACTATATGAATGAACTCAAATAGCATTCTTTACCATATGGGTACCCATAACACAATGGTGATGTTACATATTTTATGCTTGGAACCATTGGCGCCCACGGGATTTTTTTAATGTTATAGATAGGACACTTTCTTACTTTTTAGATATGAGTATACTTTTTCAAACTTAAGTATACTCATATCTAAACCAAATGAGGAGGCCTTGCAAAAATTTGGGTTAGCGGAGGCCTCGGAACAAAAAAGGTCTAAAACTCTTGTCCCCTGCCAAAACGTGAGGGTACTAAAGTAATAAAATTTTCAACTTTATCATCTTAAACTAAACTTAAATTTATCGTCAAATTTAAAAGTTTAGTCTAAGGTAGTAAAGATTTGCTATATTAGTGCCCTCAAGTTTGGACAGGGGGGAGGGGGTAAGTGTATTAAGGCTTTTTTGTTCCCAAGCTTCCACCAACCTAAATTTTTGCAAGGCCTCCATATTTGGAATAGACATGAAAATACTTAAGTTTGGAGTTTGCACAATGTGTAGCAGTGTTCTATCTGAAACTTTAAAAAATCATGCGGGCGCTCATGTTTAAAGTAAATAAAATTGGTGCGCCCCTTCGATTTTTAAAGTTAGTTAAAAAATGTAAAAAAAATTAAAAAAAAATTAAAAAAATTTATTTAAATTTAAATTTTTAGTAAAGATTATTTGAGGCTTTACTACTTTATATACAATATGAATTAGAATAGCCTCATATGTTCTTAACTTTTAGAATGTCCGAATTTAAAGATAACCAAATATTAAGTTAGCAATCCTGATAATCCTATAGGAAAATAAAGTATGAAGTTGGAAATTCTGATGCAAAATACCATTCAACGTTGCTAGTTTGTTATTAAAAAAAGCCAAGCTTTCAGTCCTCTGATTAGTGGTTGCATATGTGTTTACATTCTTCTGTTATGAACAAAATAATTGTTGACTTGCTTCTCCGATTGTATACAAGTTCTTTAATAAATATCTACTTAATCACAACTCATTTATTAACAAAATTAATATGCAAGCTTAATTTCCAGTGCCTATTTTAAAATTGTTTTTTCTTGCCCTTTTTTTCTAAATTGGGTAATCACTTTATCCACATGACCGACGACATAGGTTTTGAAGTGGATGGCCACAATCGTCAGTTTCTAAAAAAAGTCCTATATATTTAGAATTTTCTTAAAATAAAAATAAAGTAAAAAGTCCCTTAGAAAAAAAGTGTGTGTGTGTATGTGGGGGGGGGGGGGTACATGACCCTCAGTCCCCCGGTGTCGTAGCCCCTGATCCAAATCAAGTTGGCAACCGATTTCTTTCTCAATCGATATTTTTTATTTATTTATTTTCTGATTTATTTACACTTAAAGATAAGAAATACAAAAAGGTGATACAGGTAATATCAAAATTACTCTTATGTAAACACCGACAAAAAAACCAAAAAACAACTAGATAAAATAGTCTGCAATCATGATGAACATTGTACTTTTTTAAGTTTGATTTGAACAAAGACAAAGTGGGCGAGTAAACAATATAATCAGATATAGAAATCCATATCTTGATAACTCTTTCACTGAAGAAAAATCTTCGTGTATCATTTTTACATTTAATACATCAATAAAGTTTTTGTGCATAACAGCTTGTAGAATAGTAAGAAAGAGCAAATGTAAAAAACTCAGAAAAAGGTAGACCGACAAGGTTTTGTATAATTTTATAGGTCATTACAAGATCAAATTTTATTCTACAGCATTCAAGGGATTCTAGATTGAAGATATTGAGTCTTGAAGAATAATCTTTATAAGGCAAAGGTGGGCACTTCCGATAAGAGTTCCGATAATCGATAATCGATAATTATCGGATTAAGAAAAAATTATCGATTATCGGACTAACCTAACTATCGGACTATCGATTATCGGACCGGCAAAGTTGAACTTCCGATAAAGCGATAATTATCGGATCAAAGAAAAATTATCGTAATAAAATTTTTTTTTAAACTATCGGACTAAATTATCGGACCGACTCAAAACTATCGGACTAAATTATCGGACAGACTCAAAACTATCTGACTTCTATTTTTTTAAATGTTCATATATTTAATATTTTGAATTTCAAAATTGGATTTTGAAATTCAAAATATTTTTCACGAAAAAGACGACATTTAGACAGCCTTCCGTGGCATTCTTGGACAGGTGGCGCGTAATTTGAACTATGGTGGGAGGGCTCCCTTCACTAAGACAGATGGCAAGGCACAGGGATTGTGGAATTGTCAGAACAGGAGGACAGTGGCGGCCAATCAGATCAAGGAGGCCATTGGTAAAAAGCTTCAGACACCAGGGGTGACACGCTGGAACTCATACTACGATTCCTGTGCTGCTCTGCTTGAGGTGCTGGAGGACCGAGATATGATGGAAAAGCTGAATGCTGTAATGCTTAAGCAAAGCTTGCCTTATTTGTACAGTACTGATAAGGACCTGCTCGCTCAGTACTGCAAAATAATGAAACCGGTTGCAACATACCTGGACACCCTGCAGTCTGAAGTGAATGCCTATATGGGCATTCTCCTGCCTACTATTAAGCTGATGAAGGACCAAGTAGCAGGCTTGAGGAGGGATAACAGCATTGTTGAGGGGCAGGCGTTGATAACATACCTGCTGGAGAACTCTCAAAATTCACGTGTGGCCTTGAAGGGGAGGTTTGAGAAGATGTTTGAGGATAAGGACCTTCTAGTGGCCACTGCCCTCCACCCCCATTTCAAGCTAAGTGTGGTTGGGTATCTTAACCCAGCCTTGAAAGGTGACATCAAGAGGCAAATTGTCAGACAGATGGTGATCAGGGCCAGCCCTGGAGAAGAGACTGGTGGAGAGACTAGCCAGATGCAGAAAGAAGATGAGGAGGACCCCTTCAAGTACATGAGGGACGACGACGATCTGTTGGCAAGAAAGGGTGTCCTTGAGGAGGACATTGAAAAAGCTTACGATGAGTGGAACAGAATCAGAGTGAACAGTAAACTACGTGTCTCTTATGACCAGTTCCCCCTGCTCCACAGAGTTGCCTGGTTGGATATGTTCCTCAAGTACAACACCCCCCTCCCTTCCTCCGCAGCTGTGGAGAGGCTGTTCAGTAGTGGTTCAGATATCTTGAGGCCTAAGCGGTTGAACCTGACAGCCGACAACTTTGAAAAACTTGTTTTTATCAAGGGTAACCTTCCCTTGCTTTCTTAAAATAAATTTTTTGTACGTTTTCTTTTTACAACTTTCTAAAATTTGTTGGAAAAATTACCATTCTCTTTTTTGTCGAAATTTTCTAATGCAAAAATTTTTGTTGTTATTTTTTTTATATGCTGGACAGCAATTTTTCTATATACCACCATGGCATACTGCTTTGGGTGACAAGATAAACTATAAGATGCATTTAGTTATTTATGTTTTTGATATTTTGAGATAATTATGATCGGAACATGCATTTTGGAGGTCAACATGTTAAAAAAAAACCTCAGAGGAAATTTTTTTATTCTGGAATTTTTTAACATTAATACACAAGATCTTTCAAGAGAAGAGATAATTTCATCAATTAATTTTTTTAACTAAGATTATCGGACTTAAATTATCGGACCGGTAAATCTGGGAAATTATCGGACTTAAAATTATCGGATTGGTCTTTTTTTTGAACTATCGGACTATCGGACTATCGATTATCGGACCGGTGAATCTGGAAAATTATCGGACTATCGATTATCGGATTAAGAAAATAAACTATCGGACTATCGATTATCGGATTAAGAAAAAATTATCGGGTGCCCACCTTTGTTATAAGGAATATGATATCTTTTACAGACATTTCTAGTAAAGGATTTCTGAACCTTTTCTAACCAACGTATATCTTTTAAAAGATGGGGATTCCACACATAGGTACAAGAATCTATGGTAGATTGAACATAAAATTTATAAGCTTTGATCAGAAGCTTGAAACTGTTACTGATGAAGGATATTTAAAAGTAAGTAGGAACAAGAATGTGCCTTGCTTGCAATGAAAGAACAGTGATTAGAAAATTTTATATCCGAAGATACCAATATCTTGAATTGAATTAATAGATTAAATAGGTGTACTAATGTTCATTGAGTAAGAATTTAATGGTAAAGAACTGTTTCCATAGCGTAGATGAAAACATTTTTTAATTGCTATATTAAGTTACTAAACTTTTGACCATTCTGAAAAAATTTTTAAGGTATTGATGAGGTGCATGTTGTTTCCATCATTGCCTGTTTTATATAACCTGCTGTCTTCAGCAAACAAATTAATGCTGCAATCACCATCAAGACATGAACTTACATCATTTATAAAAACTAAAAATATGATGGGTCCTAAAACAGTCCAAAAAAAATTCTTGTAAAGAGTACTTCAGTATTCCACTCTTTACCAGAACTTTTTTTGAATACGAGTTACCAATGCAAACACATTAAGAAAGATTTGTTAAAAAATTGGTAATTCAGTTTAGCAATTCATACTGGATACCATAACAATGCAGTTTGAACAGTAACTTAGAATGAGTTTAAGTTCAAACTCATTCAAGGTTGTCAACATTTGTGTACAGATGGACCTACACTTTAAAAAGCCAAATTGATGAGTGGTAATAAGGTTATTATTTAGCAAGTAATTTGCAATGCTTTCTGCAATGATTGATTCCATAACTTTGCAAACAATGCACGTCATAGAAATAGGTCTGTAGTTTGTGGTTAAAGATGGATTACCTTTCTTAAAGATGGGGCACATTATAGCGTTTTTCCAGATTAAAGGTATGGCATTTTTAGACATTGAAAATTCAAACAGTATAGAAAATAGCTATGGCATTTCCAATTGATTTTAAAAGTATTGTGGGTATTCATCAGATGATTTGAAGGACTTTGATGGAAGATATTGTAGGGATGAAACTACAGATCTGTATGGAGACATTACATTACTTAAAGAGTTTAAGTGTGTTGGCAAATCGAAGACATGTGCAATACTATAATCTGAAACAAAAACAGAACTGAAAAAATTGTTTAAAAGATGTGATTTTTCACAACCATCTATGCTAAGAGAATCATCTGTTCATAATAGTGGTGCAACAGAACTACAGCATTTGGTTTTTGCTTTTACAAAAGAATAAAACTGGGTAGTATTAGCTTTATCGACTAAATCTTTCTCTCTGAAAATACAATATTTATTTATTTCTGCATTCAAACGAGAACAAACCTTATGTGATATGAATGAATGTATTAAAAGTTCTTTTGTATTCTCTATAGAGAGTGCGTTTTTTAGAGGCCAATTTCCGAATGGCTAGAGGTTGGAAGTTATTTTTTCTATTGCAATGTACTGGAACATGTGCGGAAATAGATAAGTTTAAATATTTACAAAAAATTTTGCCAGAATACTTCAACATCTTGATTTCGCTTGGCAAGCTTATACCAGTTTATATTTTGTAAATCTGATTGTATGGCGTTGTAATCACCTTTGTAAAAATTGCATTTAACTGATTTTTTAATTGATTCAGATTTCTCCCAATTACAATCGAAAACGATCATACAGTGGTCGCGAGTGCTTGTAAATGGGGCAATAGCTTCTACATTGAAAATATTGAGGCCAAAAAGGTAACACAATGTTGTGTCACCGTTTTGATTAATTTTTCTTTTGTAAAACATTATTTTCTGTAGCTGTCGTCATCATTAAAGTTAAAAAACTGAATTAAGTTAAATGGAGTAAAAATAATACGCATATGTATTGACACTAAATATGCTTCTTTTAAGATATAACAAACCGTGGTTAAGATTAACTAACCATGGTGACAAAAAAAAAAAACTTACTTGCGGATTCGAAAATTAGTTTTCACCAATTAAAATGGCTGAATACTTAAATTGGGGACAATGGCGGGATAAACTTACTGAGTTCTTTCATTATATTATAGAGTTTGCTGCTAAAAATCCTAAAGAATTTTTAGTTACTTGTAAGTATATTATTAGATTTTGTTTTATAATATAAACCTAAATAAGCAGCATAATCTAAAATTATGTAAAAGATTTTAATTTAAGTCCCAACAACAAGAGTTTTATTAGAATAAAATAGATAACAGTAAAGATAGTTGGCAGTTTATTATTTATGCAACTGTGTATGAAGAAAACTTATTTTAAGAACAATAATGTTGGCATTTTACCAGTTGCAGAATTTTCAAGATCATAGTTAACATATTTGTTAATTTTGGTGTTTGATTTGTTAAAGTTAGGAAGATTTGTGTCAAAGTGTTAAACAAATTATAATAGTTATAATAAAGCTATAATTATACATATATCATTTACATAAATTAAAAACGATAATTGTCTCAGTGCATAAATAATTCCCTATAAACATTAGAAGTCATGCCATTAATAAATAAAAATTATTTTCTGTTTCTGAGAAGAAACTGTTTTAAGTTTAAACTCCTTTTATGTACTGTTTGGAGGCCAATATATTTGTTTGGATAATGATTAAAATAAGTCATAATCTAGAGCATATCTTATGTTTTCAGTCAAACATGATAAAGCAAATGATGTTGAATAATTTATCTAGAAACCAAATTTTAAAGTGCTAAGAATTTTGGAATGATTAAAAAGTCATAAACTCGATTTCTTTATAGTTACAAAAATATCAGAGATATTAGTCTATAGTTATATATTATTAACTTTAAATCTTTTTTGAAAATAATTACAACTTTTACAGGAACCTTATCAAATCAAGCATATTAAGACTATCCCAGTGAAAGAGATGTGGAAAATAATCGAGACAATTGATAAATCATTATAAACTATATAGTGACTTAAATCCTAACAGTTTTTAAAAAATGAATAATTTAAAAAAAACACAAAAACTTCTATTAATTTAAAAAAAAAAAAAACTTTTTTTACAGCAAAAAAAATCTTTTTTGCTGTAATAAACGTCCTTTAATATCTATCTATCTATCTATCTATCTATCTATCTATCTATCTATCTATCTATCTATCTATCTATGGTTGGCGTATCTAGTTTTGAATGGTGTTTTGTTTATACCAATGTAGAATTTCTTGACAGTAGTTTAGTAGGATTATTGGAGGTTTTATTAGCTTGGTATACAATGTTTTTTGTTAAGCATTAGTTTGATAAAGGGCAGGTATTTTTATTATGGCAGTTGCAGTTAGTTTTACGTGGAATTTTTCTGTTGTTTATAATTTGTTGATTGTGTGCATTTAAAATAGATTTCATGTTCGACATGCAACTATAACTTATTTTTATTGTGTTTCTGTTAAAAATTTTGTGGAGTTTGTAATTTATTGGGAAGTGCTGTTTGACTAAGGATAAATAGCTTTTTCCTACATTAGTGCTAAGATTTTTAAACCCAATGATGCTTTTAAACCCAATGATGCTTTTACGGTTTTTGTTATGAGGTAATCAGATTCTATCTGTTGACCAGCCTCGCACCCCTTCTTCATCTATTAGGCTGGCGCAGATGTATTTTTAATACATTGTTTCCAGTTTAGGATGTTGAATGCTGGATCTTCTTGACTCAATGCATGGGTTTTGCTTGTGTCTCTGTTTTTATGACTAGGCAACTCATTCTATTATCTCCTAATGAGGGTACAGCTCTAAAACTCAGTTTTATGGTTCTGAGGCTGGCTGGTATTCAGGTTTCCTGATCTCTGTGGTAGCTCTCAGAGAGGCCGATTCCATCAACAGCTGAAAAATATCAAAGTATTAACAGTGCCATGTTGCGCATGGATGGTGTCCCTGTTAGTATTTTATGTGTGCATTGCGGAGGCCACATTTGGAGCCTTTTGTTACGGCTTAGGGTTTATTAGTAGTAATAAGGCAATTACTTGGGCTATTAAACGCTGTTCTGAGTACTATCTATGCTTTGAGTCAAGTTCTTCAATCTGATTTTAAAATGAATAAAGTACCAAAAACTATAAAACACAAAAAACCATCATCACCACCAAGTTCTCTAAACCTATCATTCACTAATATTTGTAGTCTTCGACATAATTTTTCTTCTGTTGAGTCTTATCTCTTGCAAAGTTCATTAGACCTATTTGCTCTTTGTGAGACTAATTTGAGTTCAGCTGTCTCATCTTGCGATCTTAGTGTTGATGGTTATCTTCCTTTAATTCGTAAAGACTCCAATAGTCACATGCTTAGCCTGGGCATTTACATTCGTAAGAATTCACCCATTTGTAGACTATTCTTTCATGTGCTTTCGTTTAGCACCACTTCACTATATTGCCTTTCTCTTTGTTCTATATCTTTCTCCTTCATCTCAAGACTGCACTCTTTTTGATGTTATTTCTGATCATATTGACCAAACCCTCTCTCTTTATCCATCAGCTAATATAGTTGTTGTCGGTGACTTTAATGCTAACCGCTCTGAATGGCTTGGCTCTAGTGTCAGCGATTCTGCAGGCATTAAAGCCTACAACTTTTGCCTTTCTCAATCCCTAACTCAAATAGTCAACTTTCCAACTTGCATTCCAAACAACCCGAATCATTTACCTTCTCTACTCAACTTATTATGTCTTGTTTCTGATCCTAGTCAGTGCTCAGTTTCTCCACATTCACCCTTAAATGCTTCTGATCACGGTTTGATCTCTCTAAAACTAATATCTCATTTTTTTTCATCACCAGAATCCCCCTATTATCGAACCTCTTACAACTACAGTAAAGCTGACTAGGATTCTTTCCGTGATTTTCTTTGTGATGGCCCTTGGGTAGAAATCTTTTGTCTTCCTGTCGATAAATGTGCTTCTTACATAACTTTGTGAATTCAGGCTGGCATTGAATCTTTTGTTCCCTCTTGACGATTTCAGATCAAGCCTCACTCTCCCACATGGTTTTCCTCACACTGTGCTGCTGCGATTGCCAATCGAAATCGTTACTTCCATATTTATCAGCAAAACAATTCTCCAGAAAACAGACGTCTGTTTATTACTGCTAGAAACAATTGTAAAAAGGTTTTGTCTCATGCCAAAACCTGCTATTCTCAGGTCATGAAATCTCGTATTTCATCTCAAAAATTAAGCTCTTGTGACTTGTGGAGAATCTTTAATAATATCAATAATAAGGGTAAATCTTTAATTCCACCTCCTTGTATGGTTCAGACTTTGTCACCTCACCTAAAAACAAAGCTGAATTGTTTGCTAAAAACTTTTCATCAATATCATCTCTTGATTCCACTAGTTGCGTTCTACCTGATATTGCCAACAAACAGGTTGATCCATTGCTTGACATTCATATCACTCCAGCTTCTGTATCTAAAGTGATTTCCTGCCTAGATTCTTCTACAGCTTGTGGCCCGGACAACATACCTGTTATTGTCTTGCAGAAGTGTTCTTCGGAGCTGTCGTCTATACTCTCAAAACTATTCAACAAGTGCTTATCAGAGTCTTGTTTTCCAGCCTGCTGGAAAGCGGCATTTTTTGTTCCTATTTTCAAAAATTGTGGAGAGCAATCTGATTCGTCTAACTACCGTCTCATTAGTCTTCTTCCTATCATAAGCAAGATTTTTGAATCTTTAATTAACAAACACTTAATTTCTCATCTTGAATCTAATAACTTACTTTCTGACCATCAATATGGATTTCGATCTTCTTGTTCTACAGCTGATTTGCTAACAGCAATAACAGATAGGTTTTATCGTGCATTATATAAAGGTGAAGAGGTTAAGGTCATCGCTCTTGACATTTCAAAAGCTTTTGATAAAGTTTGGCATGCTGGTCTTCTCCATAAGCTTTCTTCTTATGGTGTATCTGGCAACATCTTTAAGATTATTGAATCCATCCTCTCCAATCGTAGTATAAAAGTTGTCCTTGATGGACAGCACTCTTCTTCTTATTCTGTAACTTCAGGGGTTCCTCAAGGTTCTATCCTTGGCCCTATACTCTTTTTAATTTACATTAACGATCTTCCAGATCTTCTCACATCTAAGGTGGCATTGTTTGCTGATAATACTACTACCATTTATTCTTGTCGCGATAAGAAGCCAACAATATCTGATTGCTTGGAGGGGGCATTTGAGCTTGAAAAGGATCTCACTTCTGCTACAGTATGGGGCTCACAGTGGCTGGTGAACTTTAATTCAGATAAAACTCAATTTTTTTCAGCCAATCGTTATCGCAATAGTTTAGATCTTCCTATATTTATGAATGGTGATGTACTCGATGAGTCACCTACTCTTCGTCTTCTAGGACTAACTCTTACTTTCAATCTTTCTTGGAAACCATATATCAAATCAGTTGCAAAATTAGCATCTGCTAAGGTTGCATCTCTTTATCGAGTTCGTCACTTTTTTACTTCGGATTCTATTCTCTATCTCTATAAATCTCAAATCCGGCCTTGTATGGAATACTGTTGCCATATTTGGGGCGGTTCTTCTAATGATGCCCTTTCTCTTTTGACAAGGTGCAAAAACGCATTGTAAACATAGTTGGACCTGCTCTTGCAGCCAACCTCTAACTATTATCACATCGTCGTAATGTTGCTTCTCTTTCTCTTTTCTACAAATACTATAATGGGCACTGCTCTTAAAGCTAGCATCTCTTGTGCCATCAATTAAAACTTATTCTCGTGTTACTCGTCATTCAATTAAGTCTCATCCTTTTTCTGTGACTGTTCCTGAGTGCTCCAAAAACGCTTATTCGTCTAGTTTTTTTCCTCGAACATCAGCTCTTTGGAGCTCGCTTCCTGCATCTTGTTTTCCTGATTCATATAATTTGCAATTCTTTAAGTCATCTGTCAATTTTTATCTTGCTTTACAATCTTTATCTTTTCTCTTCAGTAATTTCCAACTTTAATTAGTGGCTGCTTGCAGCCTTGTTGGAAGCGAAGATGCTTAAAAAAAAAAAAAAAAAAGGTAAATTTAAATAAGGGTGGTATAACAATCTTAACTTAATTGAATGTGGAAGCTGTTTTAAAATATTAGGCAGGTGGTTCGAATCAGCATGAAAATAATTTAAAGAATTTCTGAGTGTATGATATGGTTAAAAAGTATGGTCATTGAGATTTAATATGACATCAAGGTAATTTTTAACTTTCATGTTGCACTGTATTGATATAGTGAGTTTGTTTCTTTTAAATCTTTCAACATAATGTTTTTTGATTTTTTCTATTTAGGGACCACTCATAGTTTAAAAAATTGCTAAAATGTCATCACGGTATAATCCAAAATCATTTTTACTATAAAATTGTGCAATTTAAAACAAAAGTTAAATTCTCACAAGTTCACAAACTTTGGCATCGTCAAATGCTCGTTGAAATAATTACGTCAAGAAAAAAAGTAGATAAGAATATAACAAAAATAAAAATATTTTTAGATATACAATTTTTGTGACTCTTTTTAGTCAGTAGGAAATAATTAATATTTTGCACTAGTAACATGGACAATTTTTAAATTTGTTTTTCAAATGTTTTTGCTAAACTTTACTGTTTTTATCAATGCAGAGGAAAGGGAGGAAAAAAATTGCTATTTCTTTGTAAAAAAATATTTTTTTAACAAGTTTTTCATGTAAAAAAAAGTCATTAATACCAATATTCAAATATAAAACATTTGGTTGTTCTCCACACCCCCATAGAAATAGTCTGCACTTTTGTAGGATTATCCAAATTGTGCATTTAAGCCCGAAAGTTTATTTCCTGATGAACTATTGTTATTGACGATGCTCCAAAAGCTTGTGGGCTAGTGCATTGTTACTTTACTGAACTTTTTAACAAAATGTTTAGGAGCCTATTTAAAACTTTTTTTAAAGTTTTAAAATGCTTCTGTTTTTTTAAACAGAGCAATCGTGTTCACATCTCTAGTAATTCGTATTAACATTGGAAATTGGACAATTTAAAGGAAACAATTTCAGACATGCATCAAATGTGGTAAATGCATTTATTAAAAGAAACCATGTTATTTTTTTATTTAACTTATTCCGTCATAACAAAATTTATTTATAAAATAATATATTTTACAAATAAATAACAATTTATTTTTTTATTTTCCTATTATATAAGTATTAAAAAAAAATGTCAAGTATAGCAAAAACATTTTTAAAGGCAAAAGACTTCCAAAACAAATAAACATAAGAAAAAAAATTAACAAACTTTCTCATAGTACTAGCGTAAATAGCAAAATTAGTTTCTTAATTATATGATCTGATAAAAATTGTGAATAAATTGCATATCAAAACTTTCAATTGTTGTTAAATTATTATAAAAGAAGTTTTTTTCAACAATGACTCTAAAAAAAAGAATACAAATGTTGTATAAAATTTTATTTAAAAAAAAAAATTATTTACTATTTTTAATTATTAAATTTTATAGTTTATTTAAATAAAGTTGATATTTCGTTACAATTTTGTTTCCTTTTTTTAAGATTTTTTTTTCTTAGTAGGTATGTTAAGCTTTTTGCCGCAAATTATAGAATTGCTTTATAAGTTAAAAAATGTGAAATGCTGTTGTCAGTTTGTCTAAAAAAATTACTTTAAATGTGGACAAACAAGGTGTCTAACCGCACGTGCTTCCCGGGAAGGCTTGTATATATATACGGGGATCAATTTAATGGTCAAGCATCGCTGCCCCCCATTTATGGGGGCAGCTAATCATTTGTCTTTTTTACTGAAAAAATCAACAAAGGTATGTTGCCCTCCTCTAGCAGGTCTCAAGAATGGTCCAAGGGGTGACGATATCTGACCATTAAATTTAGCCCTCTGTATATATATGTATATATGTATATTTCCTTTATAGAATCTTCGTACTTTGGGCCTGTTTTTCTTCATGAATACTGTTCCTAGGTAAATCAGCAATTAAGGAATTGAAGAATCTGATGACAATCTTTATTGATAGTTAAAAAGATGTCCAAGTAGACTACAAGTAATACTGATACATAATAAAGATCTTATAGCATAAAGTGTATTTGATAAAACAAAGAGTTTTATCAAATACAGGATGATATGGGTAGATTTCGAGATTTAAGACTGAGTAGTATTAAATTTCCAAATAATTCCATTGTGTCTTTCAACTTGCTAATTTCCAGCTGGGTTATAAGGAGTTAACTAGCTAATCACAACATCTTTTGAGAATAAGCTTTTAACTAAAAATTATTTAAACAAAAAATTTTGAATAGAATATGAAAAATGCAATACCATTTTTTTAATATTTTAAACATTTTTATTAATAGTTAAATATTTTTCAAAATAGTGTCATTATATATATATATATATATATATATATATATATATATATATATATATATATATATATATATGTATATATATATATATATATATATATATATATATATATATATATATATATATATATATATATATATATATATATATATTAGGGCTGTCCAGAAATTATTACACAACCCAGAACATAGCCTAGTGAAGTTTCTCCCATTATACTATCAATCCTTTATTGAAAAACATTTTTTACAGATTTATTTTAAGTCTTCTAGGGGTTGCTCAAAGCTCTTGAACATTTTAACTAAAATATAACAGAAAATGTATTAAAACGCTATCTTACTTTTGTTCTTACTTGGTCTTACTCAATAAAATTTATTAAAGTAGTTATGGAAATTGTTATTTTTTATACAGTAGTAATATGATGCACAACTTGTGCATGTTTGTTTACGTTCTACATATATTTCTGGAAAATAATTCAATATTTTCATAGTTTTTAAGGTCCAAAATGAGGAAAAATGTCGAAATTGTTGCTTCAAGTTAGTAAGTTCAAGTTATTAGTTTCAAATGTTTAGTGTTTTTTTGTCAAAACTTGGAAACAGCTTCCGATGTTGTTCCACACCTTGCAATAGCCATGCTCTCTGTTGTTCATCTGTTGTTATTATTGTTGCAAAATCTGAGATTAGTTTGACGCCTCGTTCGGCCGCATCGTTGACAACTTTTACTGTTCGAACAAACTTTTCAGCAACTTGGAAGTCTTCATCTGCTGCCCATTGATTCACTGGTTTAGCAAGCCAATCTCTTCTGATGTTGAGATTCTGGAACAACAGATGTGACTCCGGTCCTAACAGACTCTTCAATGTTGTGTTGCGTTTTATTTGTCTGAAGATTGGTTTACCCATTCGGAAGTTTTCAGGCACTGCTATTGTCCACAATTTGTTTGCTATTTCTTGCTTAACATGGTCACTCATTTTAGGATGATGACTAAATAAAGCAAAAGGAACAACTTCTTCAGTGAGGTACCATCGATGGTTGTTTAGTTTGGCTACCACAACATCTGCAATTTCTCTGTCTACATTGCGGAAATCCATCATGTCATGAATGAGTTCTAGATCGTTTACGGGAGCATCGGCTCCAATACTGGCTTGCATCCATGCTGAGGTGTAAAAAAGAGCCAAGAATCTGTTTATACGTTCCAGTTTAATCACAGTTTCCTTGTCGTATTTCATTGCTTTTGAAAACATGAACATCTTCCCAGCATATATTTTGCAAGCCATCCAACGAGCCTGATGTATGGCTCCAGGTTTGAGGAAATGAGTACCACAAGGTGGTGTTTCACCCAAAACAATAAGATTATTTTCTGCGCACTCTCGGTAGCCATCCCGAGGAAACACAGATGATTCCTTGCTATTGAGCAGCATTTTTAAATTTTCAATGACTCGTTCTTTAACTTCCAACAACCATGGATTTTCAATTTTCAGCAACTGGATAGGTGATTGGTTATCGAGACCTGACCATGCCTCTTTGAAGGTAGCAAACATTTTGTTTTCTGGTCCTCTGATTTCACCAAACAGTGATTTCCAAACAGCGTTAGCTACAAGTTCAAGGATATGGTGACGACAAGCAAGATAAAATAGCTTTTTATCAACAAGTTCTTCAATAAGTTTAGCTGCACCCTTATGGACCCCACTGTTGCTTGCTGTAGTATCAAATACCAAAGTGACAACTGATTCTTTTAATCCCCATGCTTCTAAGAGATCATATGAGGCATCAGCTTGAGTTTGTCCTTTAGAATCTCCTAGTTGTGGCACACCCAGCAATTTTCCCGATGAAAATTCTGGTGAACCTGACAGAAGAATTGCTAGACGTTCAAACTTATCACCAAGAGAGTCCTGCCGTAACTTTCCATCCCAGTGCATGGCACCAAATTGAGGTGGTTTTTCCTTTATTTTCACCATTATGTTTTCTGCAATGTGCTGTCTGTTTGACATTCGCTTTCGACGCGTAGTTGAACGGGATACATCGAAGTCGTCTAGATTGCCACCTGCTGCTTTTATTATAGCTGAAACTATCATTGTAGTTTGATTGTCGGACAACTTTAACCGATCGGCTGCTGTCGTTAACTCGTCACATTCCATAATTTTTCTGGGAACTTGAAGTGTAACAAATTCTTGAAACTCTATTTTTTCAATAATGTGATCTGGCTCAAAATCCGGATCAATTTCCGTACAACCAACTTGTGCATCATCCTCGGACTCTTCAAAAAATACATTTCCTTCTAGCTCTGCAGCTGCTCTTTTCTCTAGTCTTTCTGTTTCTTTTTGTCGTTGTTGCTGCTGTTCAATTCTGGTCAGAAACCGTAAAGCCTTTGCTTCAAAAATTTTATCCTGGCCATTCATACTAGACTTTCTTTCATGTTTCTGATCAAGATAAAACGCAATGTCATCATCTTTGTGTTTCTGAGATAGAAGTCTAGATCTTCTTATGTCATCAATTGCATCTGGAGCACCAATGTCGAAAAGCATATCAAGCTCTGAGATGAAGTTTTCTCGTTTGTTACCAGGGTCGGTGGCACGACTTCTTTTTTTTTTAAACTGGTCCATTCATTCCATAATCCAAGAACATCAAACATACAGTTTTGTCTTACTTTGGTTTTGATGCAAGCCATGTGCCGAAAATCTGCAACACTGTCTGCAACGGTGTAAGAAATTTCTTCATTCTTAACACTGTTACCAACGCTATCAGGATCATGTCTCAGATATAAAACATACTTCATCACCTGTCTGCGTGTAGGTAACTTTGCTCCTGTAATTGATGAACATGGCTGACCAATCAACCAAAAATTTGTGCTAGTTCTAGTGGTAGGTTTTGAAGATGACGGAGTTGCGGGAACACTCGAAGGTAATGGCGAAGACGGTATAATTGGGTTTGTCACTTTTAATTCTTTTCCACTCCTAGTCAACATTTTCTATTTTTTCTAAACAAAAAAGCAAAATTGTATGTACCCAATCATAGCATGCAGGTAAAATAAATAACTATTATAACAAAAACATTATTTCCTATGTGTTTTAGAAAATGACATACAATTTGTTTGATTTGGGTCAAAATTGGGTCAAAATTGTGTAAAATTTAAAAAAAATACTCACAATAACTTAAATAATCATCAACTTATCAATTGGCATCCATAACTTAATTAATCAATAACTTAAATTGATCAATTTCAACATTTTTCGACAGCTATACTAAAAATAACATAGCGTTTTTGTACATTTTCTGTTAAAATTTACTTAAAATGTTCAAGAGCTTTGAGCAATCCCTTGAAGACTTTAAATAAATCTGTAAAAAATGTTTTTCAATAAAGCATTGATAGTATAATGGGAAAAACTTCACTAGGCTATGTTCTGGGTTGTGTAATAATTTCTGGACAGCCCTAATATATATATATATATATATATATATATATATATATATATATATACATACATACATACATACATACATACATACATACATACATACATACATACATACATACATACATACATACATACATACATACATACATACATACATACATACATATACATATATATCAGCGCTTGGAATTAAGGTCAGCATTTGGCATTGCTAACCTAATAGCGTTTGAGATCGGCAAAAAATTGCCGACCTCGTTTCTATATTTTATGGTAACCTCTTGTCAAAACTTCTTTGCCAACCTGATGCCGACCTCAAACAGATAAAACAAGACTCAGATAAGCACTTGTTGAATAGTTTTGAAAGTATAGGCGACAGCTCCGGAGAACACTTCTGCAAGACTATAACAGGTATGTTATCCGGGCTACAAGCTGCAGAAGAGTCAAATCAGGAAATCACTTTAGATACAGAAGCTGGAGTGATATAAATGTTAAGCAATGGATCATCCTGTTTGATGGCTATATCAGGTAGAACGCAACTAGTTGAATCAAGAGATCATATTGATAAAAAGTTCTTAGCAAACAATTCAGCTTTATCTTTAGGAAAGGTGACAAAGTCTGAACCATACAATAGAGGTGGAGTTACATATTTGCCCTTATTATTGATACTAATAAAGATTTTCACGAGAAGTCACGAGAGCCTAATTTTTGTAATGAAGTACAAGGTTTTATGACCTGAGAATAATGGGCTTATATAAAAGTAATGGTTTCGATTAGCAATTGCAGCAGCACAATGTGAGTAAAACCATGGAGGAGAGTGAGGCTTGACCTGGAATAGTCGATAGGGAATAAAAGATTCCATGCCAGCCTGAATCCATGAAGTTATGTAAGAAGCACATTTGTCAACAGGAAGACGAAAGATTTTTACCCAAGGGCCATCATGAAGAAAATCACGGAAAGAATCCCAGTCAGCTTTAAGGTAGTTATAAGAGGTACGATAATAGGGGGATTCAGATGATGAAGAAGAATGAGAAAATAGTTTCAGAGAGATCAAACCGTGATCAGAAGCACCTAAGGGTGAATGTGGAGAAACTGAGCACTTACTAGGATCAGAAACAAGACATAAGTGAGTTGGAAAGTTGGCTATTTGAGTTAGGGATTGTGAAAGGCAAAAGTTGTGGGCTTTAATGCCTGCAGAGTCACTGACACTAGAGCCAACCCATTTGGTGTGATGAGCATTAAAGTCACCGACAACAATGATATTAGCTGATGGATAAAGAGAGAGGGCTTAGTCAATATATTCAGAAATAACATCAAAAAGAGTGCAGTCTTGAGATGAAGGAGAGCAATATAGAACAAAGAGAAAGGGGATAGAGTGAAGTGGTGCTAAATGAAAGCACATAAAAAAATAGTCTGTGGATTCAAACCTAGTTTCCTGACAAATGGGTGGCATTTACATTCTTACGAATGTAAATGCCTAGACCAAGAATGTGACTATAGGAGTCTTTTAAGTTTAGGAACTAAAGAAAGATAACCATCAACACTAAGATCGCAAGATGAGACAGCTGAACTCAAATTAGTCTCACTAAGAGCTAGTAGGTCTAATGAATTTTGCAAGAGATAAGACTCAACAGAAGAAAAGTTACTTTGAAGACCACAAATATTAGTGAATGATAGATTTAGATAACTTGGTGATTACGTTGGTTTTTTGTGTTTAATAGTTTTTGGTACTTTTTACTCATTTTTATGTTTGTTAAAGAACTTGACTTAAAGCACAGATAGTAATCAGAACACTATTTAGTAGTTAAAGCAATTGCCTCATTACTATTAATAAACCCTAAGCCATAACGAAGGGCTCTAAATGTGGCCTTGACAATGCACACCAAAAGTACAAACAGAGACATGCGCAATGCGCAACATGGCACTGCTTTAAACATGCGCAACTGTGCAACATGGCACTGTTAATACTTTGATATTTTTCAGCTGTTGATGGAATCAGCCTCTCTGCGAGCTACCACAGAGTTCAGGAAACCTGACTACCAGCCGGCCTCAGAACCTCAAAACTGAGTTTTAGAGCTATACCCTCATTAGGAGATAATAGAATGAGTTGCCTAGTCATAAAAACAGAGACACAAGCAAAACCCATGCATTGAGTCAAGAAGATCCAGCATTCAACATCCTAAACTGGAAACAATGTATTAAAAATACTTCTGCGCCAGCCTAATAGTTGAAGAAGGGTTGCGAGGCTGGTCAACAGATAGAATCTGTTTACCCTTTATGTCTTTGCCTAGGAGGCCTTCTACAAGACAGCAGCCAGATACAATTAACATTTTCCCAAGATGATTATTTTTATCAAGACACCATCTCTAGCCTTTACTCAACCAAGAGCCCCAAGGCAGGGGGTGTTTTAAGTCGAAGTTGGCATCTCCTAGCCTTTGCCTAAAAAGACATATCCTAAAAAGCAGTAGGACATGAAGGAGATTGTACTGGATTACATGTTACCAGTAGCAGGATAGCATGACCTGACATTAGCAGATACTTAAAAAACTGTAAGGAAAATCTTAACCAAAGCAAATGCTTAATTTTAGGAGAATTTGCTGAAAGTTATTAATATGTTGTTCAAGACGAAGTTTAAAGTTATCACAGTTAAACAAATATTTAAAAATAATTAAACAAAATTATTAGTTTGCACTTTTAGATAAATTAAATGTTTGTTTTATTTTTAATTATTTAGTTTGCATTTTTAGATTAATTAAATGGGTAAAATATCTTTAATAGAGAGGCAAAAATGTGGATCTATTCCCTAGCAAATATCGGCTGTGATTAAGGCAAATGAAGAACATAGTAGATATTAAGAGTTTTTTATGAAGTTTAACAATAAAAAGTTTGTTATTGTTCCATATTATATGAGAAATACATGTGTTTTAATAAGTTTATAATATAAACTTAAATAAGAATTTTATATTTATTATTTATTAAGTATTTTCCGGGATTTTCTGAAAAAAATAAAAAGTGGTCTAAAACATATTCACAGCACTGTGTGTGTGTATATATATATACATATATACAGTATTGGACAAAACATTTGCAACCAACATCGAACAATGCTAAAAAGTATTCCCAATTTTACATGTCTTAAAAACGAAACGAACTATACTACCACAGCACACAGTTCAGGAGTCTGGAGTCATAGCATGCCATGACATGAGCAATCAGCTGACAGGTGACAGCACACAGGCAGAATTTTGTTGACAAGTGCCATTTTGCAGCGGACAAAACAAGTGCAACTTTTTTGGTTTGTTTCATTTTCTTAAGTCTGCTCCGTGTCAACGTCACGGAAGTTTTTAATAATTAAAGGAAGTATCGAGAAGTTTCCAGAAGCATGCAAAAGCTTCCAAAAGTTTCCAGAAGAAGCATCTGGGAGCATCCAGAAATATCCAGAAACATTCAGAAGCATCCAGAAGCTTCCAGAAGCATCGAAAAGAAGCATCTAGAATCTTCCAGAACAGATTCACACAGGTTCATTTTACTATATAAGAGACATGTATATCGACATGTAATTCAGTCAGTATATGGAAGTCAATCAGTCAGTATTATCAAGACAGTTTATCGAAGTGAGTTTTATCAAATCGGGTGCTGTTGAAGCCCGATTGTTTTCTCGACGCCCTGCAAAGAAACCGCTGATTTCACTTAAAAACCAGAAGAAAAGACTCCTGTTTGCTACATCTCATATTGACTGGAATGTCAATATGAGATGTAGCAAACAGGATAACGTAAATCAGGGCGTTTTCCAGCTGGAAAATGCCCTGATTTACGTTACTGCCATAACACCGTGAAGTATGATGGAGGCAATGTAATGGTCTGGGGGTGTTTTTCTGCTAACGGTCTAGGTCCAATACATCGAAACGATGGAATAATGGACCGTTTCATGTATAAAAATATCCTGAAAGATGTTATGTTACCTCATGCTGAATGGAATATGCCAATAAAATGGGTTTTTCAGCAAGACAACGATCCGAAACACACTGCAAAAGTAGTCAAGCAGTGGTTTCAAGACAACCATCTATCGGTGATGGATTGGCCGCCTCAATCTCCGGATCTCAACCCTATCGAGAACCTGTGGGAGATCGTCAACCGCAGAATTAATCGTGAAGGTGTTCTTAATAAGGATCAACTGTTTGAACAAGTCCAATAGGTCTGGGCAGCGATTCCACAAAGTTTCATTGATCACCTGATCGAATCTTTGCCTCGAAGATGCAAGGCTGTGATCGACAACAATGGATTCGCCAAAAAATATTGATAGCGAAATACAGCTTGGTCAACATTTTGTCGAGTTGCACTAGTTTTGTCCAGAAGGAAATCAACTTTTTTTAATACTTTTGATTAGTTTATTAATTTTCGTGAACAAATAATGAACTTTGTGATGAATAAAACTTGAAGAACTTTGTCTCTAAACAGTTACATAGTTATTTCTCTAAATTGAAAAAATGCAGCACTTTTATATAAAGAAACTAACATAGCATTATTTGGTTGCACTCGTTTTGTGTGATACTGTATATATATATATATATATATATATATATATATATATATATATATATATATATATATATATATATATATATATATATATATATATATATATATATTTATTTATTTATATAATAAGAATTTAAGCTTAGACTTATGGAAATGTAATTTGATTTATTAAACCAAATTTTATCTCTCACGTTAATTTAAAACAAAACAATTTATAAGAAAATATTTAATGAAAATATCAACTTAAAAACCCATTGCGTTTTATGTTTTCAATGTTATAAACTTTATAAAACAGCAATAAAACAGGGGGGGGGGTGAGAATTTCTAAAAAAAAAATTCTTTTTTTGCAATAAGATTTATTTACGTTAATTTTTTATGTTAATTCAACTTGTTTCTCCGCGCAGCAGCCTTGTACGTCAAGGTTCATGTTTCGGAGCTATAGAGTTGAGAGAGGGTTATTAACCACTAATAAGTAGCCTCCTCATCTGTAGTGGCCTTCTCGGCCGTGAGGAGGTGAATTAAAGAAAAAAAAAAAAATTTGAGCCATGTGAATCATGTTAAGTTCATTATTCCACATATTTTTAAGTTTATTTTCACATGCTTTTTAAACTTTTTATACTTATTGTAATTAACCAACACATTTCAAGAGGTTATTCTAAATATTATTTAGACGGGTATCACAACAGCTACCGAAGCGTTTAATTTTTTAAAGTTAATTTTATTACAAAATAATTTTTCATAAAAAGTAGAAAAACTGCACATATTGTATGTATAGTTTTTCTACCGCTTACTTGAAAATATTGAAATAAGGAGTAAGTATAGAAATGGTCAGTGTGAAAAAGATTTACCAAGATCTGGACAGCTGCTTTTATTTAATATATCAAAAAAAAAAATTCTGTAATAATATTAGTAGTGTTGTTACAACTATTAAATTATTCAATTGTCGACTAAATCGGTGATAGTAATTTAAGTGTATTTCGCACCAGTTTTGCTCTAGGGCCCCAAGTCAGCTTGGAATGGCCCTGGGAAGTAAACAAAAAACTAGGTAATAGTTATAATAGTACATACTATTGTTATTAAATGAACAAACAAAAACCAAAGATTGAAAAGTTAAAATGAATGAAAAGATATAAGGATTTTGAGATTTTTACTCGACTAAATTGACTTTTAGTTGATTAGTAGTAAGTTCATAGTCAATTAAATTGACTATTTGATTTTTAAAGTCGACTAATTTCAACTTTCGACTCGTCCAAGTCGATAACAACACTAAATTTTAGCGATATATATATGTATATGTATATATATATATATATATATATATATATATATATATATATATATATATATATATATATATATATATTTGTCACTAATATGACAGAGAGGTGGAACAGAAGTAGTTATCTTCAAGTTTAGGGATAGCTGGTGAAAAATTAGAAGATCGACAAAGTTTCTTAAAATTTTATGATTACTGGCAGCTAAATGATTACTAATGGCATTAGATGGTTTTTGAAAGAATGAATTTATACCCTAAATAGATGCAGTGTTAGTGAAGATCAGTATAGTTTATTGAGAGTATAAATTTGAATTATTTTTAGGCCGCATCTAAAGATCTTGTTTGCTTAAAGGCTAATGCAAGTTCTAGTGTCTTGTTCTCTGATAAATTATTTTGTGACTTATTAAAAATTTAGACTTTCTGACTGTATGACTTCCCCATCGAATTTTAACTGCACAGTGTAGTATATAAAAGTAAAGAAAGCCACTACAGGAGGCTTATTATTTTTTGTTATAACCCTCTTCCAACTCTATAACTCTAAAACACGAACCTTGACGAACAAGGTTGCTGTGCGGAGAAGCATGTTGAGTGCGGTACTACCAGGGATGTGGTGGGAATCAAACTCGGAACCTCTCGCTTATGAAGCGAGCACTCCTCCACTACACCACTACTGCATGTATACAGGCTTGGTTGGGAAGCGGGAGCGATCGCTCTCGATAACTGATCACTGGAATAATATTTAGTTGCAAAAAGCTGGCCAGATTTTTTAGTCGTTTTGAGAACATTTCAAAAAACAAAATGAAAGCACAATAAAGATTAATTGGACTGATGAGAGACAATTACAAAAAAAAAAAAAATCTAAAAAATAACTTTTAACGCGAAAAAACTTAAAGCAAAATAAATTACGTTTAGAACAAATATTTTTGAAACATCGCTCTTTTATAGTTTTTTTTATAAAATTTAGCGACATTTTTTTATATAAAAAACATCTCACGATTGCTTAATAAGGAAACAAATGTTTTTTTATTTAATAAAGAGTTTAATATAATTTTTATTTATATACTCTTGTTTTATTTCCAGTGTTGAACAGAAGGGTTGGGTTAAAGGGGGCCCAGAGCCCTGCAATGTTAGGGGCCCCAAAATAGTCAAGTCGTTTTTACGGTGTGGCACATAAAAAGGCATCCAATATAAAAATAGCCCCGAAAAGTCTAACAAGATTCTAATAATATATATATATATATATATATATATATATATATATATATATATATATATATATATATATATATATATATATATATATATATATATATATAGCGTGAGTTACATTGTATGCATGTTTGTGTTTAATAACCAGAAACTTCTTTCAAGTTTATTTCATATTTAGTTTTATTAAACTTCGATGATTATTAACAATTTCATTCAAAACGCAATTATTGTTGAAAGTCTTTTTGTTTAACAAATAAATTCGTAAAAAATTCTTTAAAAGATTACATTAGAATAAAAAACAGATGCACTTAATTTCATTTACATAAAAAATACATACTTTTAACCAAAAAATAAGAATATACTGATAAAAATGAAAATCAATAATAAATAATAAACTTTCAAAATTTTGACAATTTAAAAAATATATATTTTAAACACTTATTTTTGTAAACAAGTAATATTAGTTTAAAAGATTTACGGCTTTGCAGATGTGGCTCTGAGAATGAGCCATAGTATTAAAGTATTAGTTCGTATAATATATGTTCTTAAAACAGTATATGTTAGAAATATCTATAAAATTCGAATAATACAATTTTTATAACAATTCAACAGAAAACTCTAGAACTTTATTTTGCTTAGTCAGCGTATTTTTTAAACCAATAGAATTAGTTTGTTCAAAGATTTGGCGGGTTTTTAGTGTTTGCGGATATTCTTTTTATTCTTCCGCACCAAGATATTTTGAGAACATTCAAGTTTATGTATGTTTCCATGTATGTCTGTAAAACAAAATTTTTTTTTTACGACATGCATGAACTTAATGATCTCAAAACGACTACAAAACCTTGAGAGTGATAGCTCCCGCTTCCCGACCAAGCCTGGTATAGTATAAAAAAATATATAAAAGCTTGTTATTCATATATTAGATAATATATGAAAAGAAAAATTTTTCTCAAGAAATCTTTTTTGAGAAATCTTTAGTAATTCTTGTTATAAAGGATTTTTTTAAATATTGCAAATTTTAGTTATTTAGATTTAATATAAAAAATTTAAAGAACTCCATCTTAATAAAATTCAATTTAATAAAAATAATTCTATACACATCTTTTTTATTTTTAGTTCTTTTAATCCTTTCTCCTCTTATGCTTATATGTGGTTACTTAGCATATTTAATGATTAAACAAATTGATGGAAAAGAAAAATCCAAGAAGAAAAAAGGTTTAGATTTAATTTAATTTTTAAGTTATTTTCATTAGTGTTTATTATTTAATTAGTGTATGCAATAATATCTTAATAAAATATACAACCCTCGAAGTTAGACCTAACTGCCGACCTAAAAGTGTTTGGAAAACTGCTGTTCTTTTTGCTATGTTTTATGGTAACCCTTTTGTGTGAAATTTTTTTTGCCGACCTGTAACAGTTTGAGGTTGGCAATTCATTGTCGACCTCATTTTTCTTAATTCTGAAAGTTTAATATAGTAATGTTATAACTACAAGTTAAGAATATTATCAAGAAAAATAAATTTGTTAAAGAGAAAGTAGTTGAAATAATACAATTTTACATCACTACAACTTTTGTCCAATTGTTTTATAATTTAATGTTATTCATAGTTAAATGTTAGTTGCCTGTAAATTAAGTGATGGACTTGTTAGTTTAAGCTCTACTAATAGTTATTTACTTAAAAATACAAGTTGTCAGTTTTGTTTTTTATATAAAGTAATTTTTGAGAATATTTGCTGTAACATAACTACAATAAATTATAAAAATAAATTGAAAACCTTAAACAAGCTGTGAAAAGCAAGGACACTGCTCAGAGAAACAAATTGCCTTGATTATAATACATTGTATTTTGTGACAAACTTGATGCAGTTACTAATGTAAACAATGTTTAACTTTTTTTCTGATTTCTACTTTGTATTTTGATTTTTATATGTTGAATAATAATCAGATAATAAATAATCAGATTTATCAACTTTTTTTTTATGTAACTGTAGTTTCATCATTAAAGTATTCTATTGGAGTTGAGTGTTGCCATTTTTAAAGTTAATTGCAAAATACAACTTTTTAATTTTCTTTTTGATTCACATTTTTGATTTTGCAGAGCAAAATTATTTATCGTGTAAAAAGTTAGTTAAAGTTTAACTTTCTTTATATCCTGAAAGTAATAGGTTTTGTTTAAAAAGCCTACTGAAAAAGCAAGATTATTAAAAATAAAGTGTTTTTTATATTAAGCCATGTTAAAGGAAAGTTAAAAATATTTATTTCTGTATTTTTTTCTCATGAAAAACCAGTGTAAAAGTAGCCAATAATGAATATATTTTGCAAATAACATAAAAAATATAAAATTTGAATAATCCATATGATAAATGATTCTATATGCATTGTTTTGGATATCTACAGATTTTGTAATTTTTATTGTTTTAGTTACAATGTAAACCATCCTTAAATGGGAGTGCTTCATCTTTGTGTCCAAATGAAATGTTTAAAAGCAAGGAAGTATCCACCTTGAAATTCAAGGTCTTACTGAAAGATTGATGGTATTGAAATTGCTTTCAACTGATGATGATAATGATGTAAGACAATAGTATGGTGAATTTGTTATTGCAGAATTTGTTCAAATGAAAAATGTAAATCTTTTAACAAAATTTTAAACTGATTCTGTTGATAAATTTCTTGGTGTCTGTTTGCACAGAGCTCTAAACTATTTAGCATTGTGGATAATTTTTGCTTTCATCTTTGTTTTATCTCATGGCCAATGTAAATAGAATTTGGATTCAGTGTTAACAAACAGTTTTTGGTCAAAAATCTTCAAGAAAGATCTTATTTTTCAAAGAATAATTTATGAACACATCAGTTCTCATGACATTGTTATCCATCAGTATGAGTTTCCCAATAATCTATTAAAAAGTTGAAAGTTTAGCATGCAATTGATACAATGCATCATTGAAAGAAGAAAGATCAGTTAAATTGAAGCAGAAAAATGCGATACTGTCTTTGCAATTGCTGATTCCTTTAGAAAGATAGTTTTAGATTAAGAACAGGCAATTATCTTTCGTTTTTCACTAAAAAAATTTGAGCAATCTAATAAAGAGGTTAAATAGAAGAGTTTGATAACCTTTATAATGTGTGTGTGTGTGTGTGTGTGTGTGTGTGTGTGTGTGTGTGTGTGTGTGTGTGTGTGTGTGTGTGTGTGTTTAACAGAAATAAGTGCAAATAGGCATATTTGTACATTTATATTTCTCCTAAAAAAAATTTAATCTTTAAATTGTTTGATTGGCAAATTTTCTAAAGTTTTTTAACCATAAATAATTTATCTTGTGAATATTTGCCAATTTTTTTAATTCTATATTAAATGAGTATTGGAGTTTTTTTAGCTAAAATTTACCATAACAATATAAAAACAAGGTTGTCAAAAAATTGTTGACACTTTAAGGTCAGGATTGCAAAATCTCAACCTTAATTCAGAAGAATGATTAATAAAGACCCACTCTATATTCCTCATAAACAAGTCAAGATTGTGAATTCAAAGTTTTATTAAATTTTTTAAAATAGTTTTAAATTTAAATTCCTTGAATTTTACAAAAAGGCATCATTTATATGGAGGATAGCCAGAAATCTGCTATTCAATTATCAGTTGTGGATGGCTCAGAACATATAATTAACTGTCATCAAAATACAATTAAAAGTTTACAACAAAAAGAGATAAACTGGCAAGTGTTTTGAAAGAGAGCAAACTATTGAATTTGTACCTAATGACATTAAGATATATAAGGAACAAGATAATTATTTAATAAAATAAAGATATGGTTAGAAAGGTTATAGATATCAAGTTAAACAAATCCAGAAACATGACAGAATTGAAACAGTATGGCATGTAATCTGTCCATAAAGAATTTATATGTAAATTTTTTTTTAACATCATTAGATCAGTTGAAGAAAATTTTAAAAATAATGTCAAATAAGATAAACAAGTTTTGAAAAAATAAAGATCAAAGTATCAAATAATAAAAAAGAAAATGTTATTTTCAGAAGAGGAAGAATATATGAGCTGGTGAGAATCAACATGGTGTAAGTAGAAAAAATTGAATCAAGTCAATACTTATGATTAAAAATCATCATTCTGTTAAAGACACTGGCAGCTGTTTTTTTGTTGTTGTTGTTATTGTTATTTTTTTTAGTTTGCAGTGTTTTCTCTACAGTAAATCTAATAAAACCTTAAAAATCTCAAATTGAGAAAATATTGGCTTATACCATTCAGATTCTCATAGGCTCATATATTTAAGGAAAATTACTTGTATTTCTAAGTTAAGTAAAATTTTATCAACAGAAAAATACTTTTTAGGTTTATCAAGTTAAGTTGTTTTTCTTTATTATTATTTGTACAAAAATAAGGCTATGCTTAGGGGATAGTATTTAACATTTTGTTTTCTTAGACCATTTTATAAGAAGATCAAAAATTTACTTTGTGACATAAAATTTTCATTTTGGTATTTTCTTTTTTTTAGCATTAAAGTCTTCAAATACAATGAAAACAAGGAGAAAAGCTGCTAAAATTGAATAAAAACTGGTAATTTATTAGTTATTAAATTTTTTTTAGATTTTAAAAATTGCATTGTAAATGCTACATATTATAATACAGCTTCTCATTAAAGTTGACAGTTATTATAGAGATTGTGACAATGGAAGTTAAAGGAGATAAATGATGCCACAGCTCACCTACCTTGCAAATATTTTGTCAAAATGTTTATTTATACTTCTTTTTTACCTGATCATGCAAGGTGACTTTTTTTTCTTAGGATTTATTTGGACTGTAGTTATGTCATAGTCTCTGTATCAACTGCAACTTCAATAAAAGTAACAAACCTATTGACTTACAAACTATTACGGCTTGGACAGAACCGTGTGCGATCGAGCGCTATTGTTGACCATGCAAATGATTTTATTTTTTGACAGCTTGACTACGACATTTAGATGTTTAGATGATTTTTAAACATTCTAAAAATGCACTGAAAAAGGTAACTCTAGCTAAACTTAAACTAGAAATTAAAAAAAGATAATGAAAAAATAATATAATTCCTTATGAATAGAAATATATAAGCACTAAAATAAAACTCGAAAAATTAATCTTAAAGCAAAAGTTACTTTTTGTTTCTTTTTTATTCACGTTTGAAATAAATAACTTTAAAACTTATCTTTTTAGATGTTTTTTAAAGTTATGCAAAACGCATTTACAAATTACTTCTAACGATTGTTAAATAAATAAACAAATTTTATTTAAATTATTAAAAAGTCTTATATTATTTTTAAATTGTATAAACATTTCTTTTTTCCAAAAAGTTGTCTATTTGTAGTCTATAAAAATAGTAATTTTTAATCATTTCATGCTCTGATTAATTAGTCAAGTTAAAAAAAAAAATTTTAAACAATTCTTTGTAAAAATAGAAACAAAAAAAAATAATGCAATTAAATCATTGCATTGCAACAGAAGATTTAATTTAACTTATACATAATTTAAAGTAACTTAAAAAATTCTTTCAAAAGATTTTTAGAAAGACATGGAAAAATAGTTTAATTTATCATAATTTTATCATAATAAATACATGCTAACATAAAAAATTTATATGTAACATTATTTGTTAAATTACACAAATTGCGTTATTTTAAACAATTACTATAATTAATTTTTTATTTTATTTATAGCCTTCTTGTAAAATAAAAACTTTAAAAAGATCAATGATTCAAAGTTATTCATAACATAACAATTTTTTTTTATGCCTTTAAATGGTTAAAACATCAATACCACCGTAGTCAAATTGTAAAGAAAAAAAATTATAAGCGTGGTCAGTCCTATCCTGTCCAAGCCTGCAATTCTATGAAACCTCGAATGTTTTTTAATGAATTTTAAAGATGTTTTTATAATTAGATGGGATTGTACCTAACATATTTCATTTTTCTTTACAGCATTTATATGCTGATTTTAAATTAGCACATAAATATTATGACAAAGCTATTAACAAATATAATACATGTTAACTATTAGATTTGTCAAAAATTTGAATTTAATTAAAAATACAAATGGAAATAAAAAAGCAATAAAAATGGTTTTTATAAACAAATTTTTTTTTTGGATTTTTGCTTTTCTGATTAGTAATACATTTTGGTTCTGGTGTTTCAGTGGCAATACAAAATAGAGATCTGAGTGTTACTTGCTTTAGTTGCTTGGACTTATGGATCTTCAGAAGTTTTAATCTAGAAATAAAGACTTTATTCTAGAGGTTATGGAAGCAGTACTTATTTGAAAATATCAGAGAGCAAAATAACACTTTTATTAAAGCCCTTTTTTATTAAGTCATTGTATTAAACATTCAATTGCGCTAAAATTTTGCTGCTGCATAAATGAGTTTTGTGGAACATTTTAATTTCTTTTTAATCTTTTGCTCTTATAATTTTTAAATCAATTTTTAAAAAGCTACAGTATTGTACTCTTTATAATAGGAGCTACCATGGCCTACTGTTATTATACGGCCTGATTTGTTGCATTTTCCGTAAAAAATTAAGAGGCCAGTTTTTTTATGGCTTATTTCTAAATTTTAAATTATGTATGAAAGGGTTTGTTAACAGCAACAACGATAACAATATATTTACCAGTGAATATTATACAAAGGTGTTGATTAAAATATTGAATTATAATATTGTAACAATTACTATATAAATATTTGCTTGCATGCATTGGTTTTTATAGTCATTTAATATGTAATATATTCTGAACTGATTGTTATGTGAATGTATTCTGACTGATTGCCTGTTTCATTATATTCCATTAGAGAGTGGAATAATGAAATAGACACACAGGCAGTCTATTATTATTACTGTATATAGTCGAACTGCTTTTTTATGCAATGTTATTTAAGTGGAGATAATTCCAATAATAAATGTAAGTGAACTTTATATTTAAAAACAACTGTGTTACATTTTTTTGATTTGTTTTAGTAATAAAATGGTTAATAAATGTGTTGTTACAAACTGTAAAACTAATTACTCTAATGGTCCAAAAAAGTCAACATTTCATTTTTCTGAAGAATTTGATTTGCGAGAACAATGGGTATACTTTGTTAATAGAAAAGATTGGGCTCCATCAAAATATTCAGCTATTTTTGTGAATCATTTTGATGAAAAATTTATTAATTACCGAAAAAGATGCACCTTGAAATAGAATCTTCTTCCAGTTCCAACTATTCAAACCGATGAAATAAGTGGATTGTCGACTCTAAGGGTTCCAAAGTTGCAATTTAGGAAAAGATGAGTTTAAAAATTTTCAAAGTGTTGATAAAATAATTAATCTTGATTCTTCGACAGAACAACATTTGTTTATTATAAACTATGTTTTGATGAAAAATCAGGCATACCAACTGTTTTTGAGTCAATAGCTGTAAATAAAGATCTTTATGTTTTATTGTCATATAAAGGCTATCATATTTCTTAACCTGAATGGTTCCGTAGTGGTCATAATTGCAAATTAACAAACTGTAGTATGTTAGAAAATTTTCCTGTCTATATTAGAAATAAAGCCAATGATATGAATCAATTTTGACAGAGTTAAATGAAATTAGATACTATTCTCCTCAAGGCAGACCTCCATATTCTGCATCCATTATATGTTATGCGCTAATTTTACGTCACACTTCAACACAGTCTTATAAGTTATTGTTAGAACAACTACCTTAACCATCTTTTAGTTTACTTAGAAAAATCCAAAGTGGTGATATAAATGCGTATAAAGCTATAACAGTTTTGTTACAAAAACATTGTGTATCAAGTGATTATGTGCTTCTTGTGGATGAAATGTATCTGCAGAAATCAGCCCAATATCAAAATGGGAAATATATTGGTGAAGATTCAGAAAGTAATCTTTATAAAAGTATTGTTGTTTTTATGATTGCAAGGCTTCAAAAAGCTATTCCTTATGTTGTGAGATCATTACCTGAAGTTTGCACAACAGGATCATGGTTGAAAAAAGAAATTGATGAGTTCATTACCTCATTGCACCAATCAGGTTTTAAAGTAAGAGCTATTGTTACAGATAATCATTCTACCAATGTTAATGCATTTTCAGAGTTACATAAATCATATACTGGAGATGGAAAACTATTTATTTATCATCCAGCTTATAATGGAGTTTTAAAAACTTATCTATTATATGATATAATCCATTTAATAAAAAATGTTAGGAATAACTTGTTGAATGGAAAAAAAATTTGTTTTTCCTTCTTTTTTGTTTGATTTCTTCAGAGACAAAGTTGAAGTTCCAGCTGGTTTTTACTTTACTTTACATTTTACACTTTACATTACTTGGGATTTATTTCATAAAGTTTATGAAAAAGACCAATTATTAAATAGAAACTTGAAAAAAACGAGGAAAATTAATTATCAGGTCACTCATCCTGGAAACAATAAACAAGATGTTAACCTTGCATTAGCAATTTTTGATGAAACAACTACAGCTGCGATACTAAGTTATTTTCCTGAAAGATTTCTTTCAGGAAAATAACTTAGTATCTCAGAACAATTTTTATCATTGTTTCATAAGTTATTTATCACACTTAATTCAAAGCAGGTGTTTAATACATCCAATCAGCTCGGTAATGCTGCTGTAAAAGGAGATAAAAACCCACATTTTATAGAGAAATAGCAAATTGGAAAGAAATTTGGTCAACATGTGAATATTTTACTTTAACCAAACAAACTTCTCATGCTCTTATCACAACATTATGTGCAACTGTATCTCTTATTGATGATTTGCTTGAAGAAAGCTATACATTTGTTCTTACTTCCAGGTTACAAAGTGATCCTTTGGAGCTACACTTTAGTAAGTATAGACAAATGAGCGGTGGTCAATTTCTTGTAAGTCTTTTAGAAGTTTGCAACAGTGAAAAGATTTTAGCAGTAAGAAGTCTTCTCAAGGAAGATAAAAATTTCTGGGATGAAAATATTTATCAAACATTTGAATACTCTACATTAGAAAACATTATGCCAGATATTGCATTGTTGTCTTCAGAGATATTAGTGTCAGCTTTCTGAGTATACAGCATGGAAGGTGCTGTTACTATAGTAGGCTACATTGCTAAAAAATTGAAAAAAAGATTTAAATGTCTATCTTGTGGTCAAAAAATGGTTTCTACAAGCCAAGATGTTTTTAATAACGAATATCTGAATTAATAACGAATCTGTAACGAATTAATAACGAAATAATAACGAACTAATAACGAATAATCTGAATTTAATAACGAATATCTGAAAAACGAAATCTGAAAATATTATCCAGAGGTGGACTTATATGTCCAAGTCAATCCTTGTCTGATTTTTTTTGTCATCTTTTTAGTATTCTAGATATTATTTCTCCTATTCTAATCAAACATTGCAGTTATTCATTATCTCTTAAAAGTTTTGCAGAACAAATTTTTAAGATTTATTATAGCAGTGTTGATTTTACATGCGAGAATCACCAATAATGGGGAATTAAATATGGATCTTGAATTGTTATTAATATTTTTTATAATAATTTACAAAAAGAAACTACAGATCCTGCAAGAAAAGATCAGGTAAAAGAGTTTAAAAAAGACAAAGAACTGATAGCTAATGCTAATAAAAGATTTCTTCTCAAATACTTAATACATATAAAATTACAAACCTTTGTTTTTATTTCCTCATAAGAGTTGTAAGTAGTCTTTGCAATATGTAAATTTGTTTTAGTAACATTTTGATACATAGCTATTTGAAAGCCTATTCCAGTATTTCATATGTTATTGGAATATACTGAAACAGGGAATCAGTTAGCAAAAAATATTGTAGAGCATAATGTAATTACATGATGATAATCTCAAGTATTCCTCGACCATCTTGATAAAATAAACATTCGCCGTAAAAAACTGGCCTCTTAATTTTTTATGGAAAATGCAACAAATCAGGCCGTATAATAACAGTAGGCCATGGAGCTACAATACTGCAGCTTTTACACTTTTGAAAGCAACTTATATCTCATTGTAGCATTCATATTAATATTAGCTTTCTAAAAAATCTTTTTCCTTTAAACACATCCATTTCATGTGCATTATAGGATATTGCAAGAGCACTGATCTCCACATTTATTTTATGTGTATTTTAGGATATTGCAAGAGCACTGATCTCCTCTACATTGTACGAACAACTATCATAAAACTTTTTGCTTTTGCTGATTAAAGCATAAAATTTTTTTATTTGTACTTTCTTTTACACTTCCAGTTGTTGAAAATGTTGCAGAGGTTAGTGACTTTTTTGTAATGCTAAATTCAAGGTAGAAGTAGCTGTGAAAAATTAAAGTGAGAGAAAAGTTGCCAGAAACTTGTTAAAGTTAGGGCAACAAATAAACCCACAGCTTTTGATCAGTATCTTTCATTCAAGCAGATAAATGTTCCGTAAATAATCTTAAGTGTTTCATAAGTAATCGTAAGTTTTTTGAAAAATATGTAATATTTTGGTACTAAAGAAGTATAATGCTGATATTAAAATGTTCAATTTAATTTTATGTAAAATGCAAAACTAATAAGGTTAAAATAGTAATAGTTTAAAAAAATATTTTTTTCATGCATTTTATGGATTTCTCTATGTCTCTTCATATATGGAAAAACTTTAAAAATTGTTGAATCATTTCATTTCAACTGCAGTATTGAAGCTGCGATTGATGGGCTACATTTTTTTTCAGTTCCAGTAACTTCTGGGGTACCACTAGGTTCCTTCCTTGGTCCTGTTGCTGATTATGCACCTATTTACTCTAGTTTCGACAAAAAGTCAATTTTTTTATTGAATAGAATAGATCTTAAATGTGATCTCTTCTTTGACAGCTTGGGCTCTCTGTGCTGGTGAATGTTAACCTCTCTATTTTCAGCTCTCTATGTTGGTGAATTTTAACCTCTATATTTTCAGCTCCCCTTGCTAGTGAATTTTAACCTGTAAAAAACTCAGGTTTACTGCTAATAATTATTGCCATGCTGTTGAGTTTCCTATATTGATGAATTGCAACATTCTGAGGCCTCTATTTTATGCTTTCCCAGACAATCCTTTATTACTTTTCAACATCAGAAACTATAGAATCTGTTAGAACTTTTTAACCTCAGAATCTTATTTGTCTTTGTATAGATTACTGTTGATATATGTGGGTTGGCTCCTCTAATGATCTCTTCTTTTTAAGATAATGTTTAAATACACATTGTAAATGTAGTTGGACTTGCTCTAACTTGAGCATGATCATAAGGTTTCCTTATGAACGTGCTCATTTCATTTTCAATGGTCTTAAGGCTGCATTTTTTTCTCTTTTTTACAAATACCACCATGGTCGCAACTCAAGCAAGCTATCATCATTTGTTGAATGTTGTTCCTTCAAGTTGAATCCTTTTACTGTAACTGTTCCTCTATGCTCTTATCAACTTATTTTTTTCCTCATACTTCTTGCTGTTAGAACTGATAATTCTCTAACCCCTCAGATAAACATCAAATACTTTCCAGTATTTTTTACTTGGTCTTTCTTAACCTTGCATAGTTAAGTATTACTTATAACTTATTTAGAACCTGAATTTAAATCTGATTTAAAAGCTTGCTAAATGCTGACAGGAAAGTGGTGCACAACTAGAGTTATCGGTGAATATGCCTCGAATCAAATTTTTTTTATAGAACACACATTAAAAATTGGCGTCAGTATCCTTACTTATTGAATAATGTGATATTTTTTTCTGTGAAAAAATGTTTTTATTGTCACAAACGCAAAAAACTTCAACACTTTAAGCACTTTATTCAAATCAATTTATGAATCTAAAATTTGAAAATTTATCATTTGAATAAACTTTGCGTACCTAGTTCGCATAGATATAAAATTAAGATCATACAAAAAATGATTTAGATAATAAGGAAAAACTGGTTCTTTTTTTTTCCTTCTTTCAAATGATCATTCAGTTTATGTAAACACTATATCTCTGTCATAAATATGATAAAAATGATCATTCAGTTTATGTTAACACTATATCTCCATCATAAACATGATAAAAATGATCGTTCAGTTTATGTTAACACTATATCTCTATCATAAATATGATAAAGATGATCAGTTTATGTTAATAGTTTATGTTATGATTTTAAATTTGATTGATAACTGACATCTACAACAGAGCAGAAACTATTGTATAATTTTTATAAATATTTATTAAGCTTCATTTTTTGTACTAGTTTTCGACAACAGCTCTTTTAAATCATCACATTGTTATGCGTGATTGTGTTTAAAAAAGCTTTTTTATTTTAAAACAACAATTCATTCAAAGCCAAACTTAAGGGAAACCAAAAAAATATATAGGTAATGTATTTATGTATGTGTGTGCATGTGTATCAGGCAGTCAAGTTGTCATTGTTTTCATTTTTATAGGTCTTATATTTATTTGTTTTTTTTACTTTTTGTATGTTTTTGTAATTTTTTCATCATTTGTTGAATTTTTTACAATTAAAAATATATTAATTAAGTTATAAATTAATTTTGCACTTAGTTATCTTAACATCCTTAAAAGTGTTTTAAATAACCGAGTTCTGTGGCTTTAGATACCAAGTATCTCAATATTTTTATTTCAAACTTAATTGTGCTCGAGACTTAAAATATGTACAAAATGTGCTTTTGCATAGAAAGGTTCATCTCAATATTTTCAGGGTGTTTGCCATATCAGGGAAAACAGGGAAAAGTCAGGGAATTCAGATATCTGCAAAAAAATCAGGGGATTATCAGGGAAATTAGATTAAATTTTAGAAAAATCAGGGAGAAATCAGGGAAAATGGCTCTTCATCAAACTTACATAACTTAAATAAGTTGTATATGGTACACGTAATATAAAAGTTTATTTGGCAGATAGTTTTATGAACTTCTCTTGATACATTTAATGTGGGTTATATTTTTGCAGTTGAAGAGCATTTTTCTAAACGAATCTAGGTTAATTTTTGTGAAGTTGACTTTGGGTAACTTTAAATTAATTCAGAGAAAACAGGTAGAAGATTAAGGAAATGTCAGGGAAATCGACCTTAAAATATTGATATATATATACATATATATATATATATATATATATACATATATATATATATATATATATATATATATATATATATATATATATATATATATATATATATATATATATCTATATCTATATCTATATCTATATCTATCTATATATATATATATACACACACATATATATTAACAAAGAAAAAACATTTTTTTCTATGGTTCTTTAAGTTTCAAATTAAATGGCAATCATCAGCCATTGAATACTAATGGCTAATGATTGCCGTATAGGCATGAAACTTAAAGTACCATAAAAAAAGTTGTTTTTTCTTTGTTAATATATATATATATATATATATATATATATATATATATATATATATATATATATATATATATATATATATATATCTATATATATATATATATATATATATATATATATATATATATGTATATATATATATATATATTTAAACAACTTTAAAAAGTATTCTACACAATAGAGTGCTCAATGTTCTTAAAAGAACAGAGCAATTATATATTAGTAGAAAATCACTTAACAAAAAATTTTTTTTTTTTTTTTTTTTTTTTTTTTTAAAAAAAAAAAATATAATATATATATATATATATATACAGAATGCAACAAAAGTGTTTACATGTTTTTGAAAAATATTCTTTTTTAAAATTAATGATTGAAATACATGTTTATATATCAATATATATATATACCAAAATAAAGGTAATTCATTGTAGTTTCATGTTTTGAGCCTGAATTTAAATGAATGAGAAGTGTTTATAGCAAATTATTTATTGAAACAAAATGTCAGATGTAAACAGTTTTCTCGCGATTTATGCTATTATTAATTTTAATGCAAAATTAATACTTTGTGGCTATATTTTTAATTTGTTTAAATAAAACTTATCTCAATTAGTAATAAACGGTTTATTTAAACTTAAAATTCGTAATGTAAACAACAGAAAAATTATAATTGAAAGAATGAAGAAAGTGTCGAAAGAAATTGAAAATTTAGCTGTTCAGAAGCTTAAATCAGGATTGTCTCTTCGTGAGATAGGACGAGAACTTAATATATCTTATTTTTTAGTCTATAAAATTAAAAAGCGAAACGATATAGAGGAGAAATGCAACAAAAATGGGCGCAAGAAAATTTTCACTACTCGAGATCAGAGAACAATTTCTAGATTAATCATGACAAATAAAGCAAAATCAGCACACGATGTAAAGAAACAATTAAATAATGCTCAAGGTACAGTGGTAAGTACTCGAACAGTGCAGAGAGAACTCAAGAGAATTGGATTCAAGGCAAAAAAGAAGATCAAGAAACCACTACTAACACCGAAACATCGTAAACAACGATGTTTCGGTGTTAGTAGTGGAATTTGCAAAGAAGTATGAAAACTGGACTTTTGCTGAGTGGAGTAAGGTGATTTGGACAGACGAAAGCAAGATTAACTTGATTGGCTCTGATGGCATTTGATATGTATGGAAAAAAGCTGGAAAAGGAATTTCTGATCGTGACTGACAAGACAATGATCCGAAGCACAAGGCAAAAATCACATTAGAATTCCTAAATTCGAAGAAATTTAAGATTCTAGAGCGGCCTGCGCAAAGTCCCGATCTTAACCCGATCGAGACTCTTTGGTCTATTGTGAAGAATCGAGTTTATAATTATGAAACAAGAGCAGCCAGTCGACAAGAATTATGGGAACGAGTTGAGTATGTTTGGAGTTCGATAACTGTTGAAGAATGCAAGAAGTTGATTGGTAGCATGCCTGCGAGAATTGCAGCTGTCATTAGAAGTCGTGGAGGCTACACAAAGTATTAGTTTCGCATTAAAATTATTAATAGCATAAATCGCGAGAAAACTGTTTACATCTAACATTTTGTTTCAATAAATAATTTGCTATAAACACTTCTCATTCATTTAAATTCAGGCTTAAAACATGAAACTACAATGAATTACCTTTATTTTGGTATATATATATATTGATATATAAACATGTATTTCAATCATTTATTTTAAAAAAAGAATATTTTTCAAAAACATGTAAACACTTTTGTCGCATACTGTATATATGTATATATTTATATATATATATATATATATATATATATATATATATATATATATATATATATATATATATATATATATATATATATATATATATATATTAGTAGAAAATCACTTTATGAAACACAGTATAAATATATGTACATATATTTGTAGAAAATCACTTTATGAAACACAGTGTTAAATGAAAAAAACTTTTGTTAAGTGATTTTCTACTAATATATAATTGCTCTGTTCTTTTAAGAACATTGAGCACTCTATTGTGTGTAATACTTTTTAAATTTGTTTAAATATATATATATATATATATATATATATATATACATATATATATATATATATATATATATATATATATATATATATATATATATATATATATATATATATATATATATATATATATATATATATATATATATATAGAACTCTTACCTGGTTGTCAAAGTTTTTCTGTATTTTGTTGACAATAAGTAAAAATTAAAATGCTAGACCGGAATTTTTTTTTTTTTATTAATTGATAGACTGCCTGCCCCAACCAAACCCTCAGTCGATGTAGCAGTACTCCCTTGCGAGTCCGGCTAAAAGATAGTAGATGTAGCGAGTCAGGCTATTTTTCAGTCGATATAGTTGCGAGTCAGGCTATTTTTCAGTCGATATAGCAGCACTCCTTTGCGAGTCAGGTTATTTGTCAGTTGACGTAGCAGCACTCCCTTGCGAGTCAGGCTATAAGATAGTCGATATAGCAACACTCCGCGCATGATTTACAGTAAAAAAATTAAAAATAAAAACATTTTATTAAAAAAAATAAAAATAAAAACATTGTTTAATTGTTAAAAACATTCAGAATCTTTTAAAAACATTTAGAATGTTTTAAAAACATTCAGAATGTTTTAAAAAAAATTCTGGTCAATTAAGTTTGCGTTTTTGTGGTTTTTTTAAAAAACGATTAATTTGTAATTAAATTAATGGTTTTAACTTTCTGATAACACCCAAATGTTGGAGGAAGTCAAAAGTAATTAAAAGTGACGTATGTGTTGGTGTAAGAATCATTTTTTTCCTTCCGCTCTTCCTAAATGCAACAAACTATAGAACTATATATATATATATGTATGTATATATATATTAGGGTGTGTCATACTATTTTTTTCTTCCGGATTGAAAACCTTGTATTCCAAAAACTTGTATTTATATATAATTTCACTAAAAAAAGCTTAGATTTAAAAATCCAAAATGATTAAGCTACCGGGAATTGTGATTTAGGAGGATTCACCTCAATTTCCGGAAACTTTCTTTCAAGAATAGTAAATGTTTGCTTGTGGTTGTATATTTTTGTCGGCCTTAATTATTTTTTTTTTAATTTTTTTTTATTATTATTATTAAAACGATTATAATATTTTCTGTGTATAATCATTTATCTATCATTTGGTTATTAATTTAATAAACTTAGTAATATTAATTTAATTTAGTAGACATCAATTGTCTTGATAAGTCCTGCTCTCTTATAAAACCATCTCTTTTTTCATGAGAATAAACTTTGCTTGCTGCTTCTGTTACCTGTTTAACTCGTCTTTCAATTGACTGCCCATGACAAGGCCTATTTGGAACATTCATAGGCTGAATTATTATCTGTTTTACTTCTTCTGTTGTCTGATCACAAGTAAGAATAGGCTCATAGGAGATATTCCAGTTCATTAGTTGTATAAGCGTTGTTGCATCTGGTTTTATTTCTGGAGTTATTCTAGCTCTTACATTTTTATCACTAGTTTGAAGTTTTTTATCACCAGGACCTCTGATTTTCACAATTAATCCTATACCGTTCTTTCTTTCCTATACATTCTCCAAGCAGAGCATTTCCTATACATTCTCCAGGCAGAGCATGATGGACTCAGAGAAAGCATACCACGCTGATTTTCGAACGGTTGGCATAACAATTTCTAGTACTTCACTTGATTGATGTTTCAGAAGACTAAGCTGGTAAAGAATATGTCTCGGTCTTTCAGTAAACCTGTGTTCGACTTTAATTTTAGACCACATAGGCATGTACTCCAACAATGAACTCAATTATTAGTTTTTTAATTCTTGCTTTCTAACTCATGTTTTGAGACCCAAACTCTACAAAGTCTGTTAGCAGTTGTGAACCATCTGGAATGATTAACTGGCCCAATATCAAGTAAAGCTAAGTCTGCGGGTATTTCTCCACTTCTATTAGCAGAGACTATTTTATATCCATAAAACTGATTGAAGGACAAATTTTTTATTACTTCGTCCTTTAGAGGAATAAGCGGATATCCGACATCAATTTTTTCAAAGGATAGATTAATTTCCAGAGCAGTTGCGTCATTTAATAATTTTCCAATACTGCCTCTCCATTTGTTGCTGCTCAGAGTCTCTCCATCAAGAGTAGTTATCAGATTATGCAGAGGAATTTTTAAGGAGTGCGCAAACCAGCCAGTTTAGCTTTCTTCCTAATTTCACTTCCAGCCAATGTATTGCTCCGCCTGACCATCCTGTGTTAACACTAGTAGAATAACCACAGATCGCTTTTAAGCTTTTATCTGTACTATTATTTTTTAAAAATTCATATATATTCTGAGCAATTAATTCAGCGTGTTTCATATGTTTTAGAGCCTTTTCAGGTGTGAAATGGAAAAGATATCTCCCTCCGGGCTCTTGACATACTGTATAATGTTCCTCTTTGATTGTAGCAGGATAATATTTAGATGAACCTTTGACTACTAATTGAACTTTTGTATTATCAATTCTGCCATCAAAAAAAATGCAATCAATAATGCTAGACCTGCATTGAGTATCAAACTCTATAGAGAAACTGCATAATTTTTTCTTGTGCTCGTTTGACTTTGCTGTGATCAATAACTAACTTGGTATCATCTTCTTTCATTATTCCTGCATCCATCCAAGCTGCCGTTGCAATTGCAACTGTTTTCCGTAAGCCTGTACCATACCGTATGCTTGCTAAAGCTATGTTGGAAATACTTTCATAATTCCTTTGTCCTTGTAAACGTTCATGAACTTCATTCTGTTGACACATTAGATTGAGTTCAGTATTGCTGTTTGTTACAAAACATTCGTTACTAAATAGATCCTCTGTTTCGCTCAATTCAAATTCAAACATTTCTTCCTGACTTTTAGTTGTTTGTTGCTGTTCTTGAGACGTTTTTTGTTTTAACTATAGATAAAGTAATTGAATTTTTATTAACTAATGCTTTGTAAAATACCGTAACTTAAATTTAATTATATTTTGTTATTTTTAAGTTGAAACAGGCAGATTTACTTGTAATATAAATAATTAATAAATAAAAACAGATTTTTCAAGTCAGCTAACCCAATTTGATGTGGACCAGTAGTCCCTATTTTAGCTCTTTGCCTAAGTATAAAAACTAACTCTTTCTTTGGAATCTTTTTCTTTTTTTCGCACGTGCAATTAATGTGGGCTTCATCGTTAGATTCTGACGAACAGTTTTTTTCTTGACAAGTAATAATTTGGCAATTACAATTCAGTATATCAAACAACTTGTCAAGGTTTGCCACCAATCTATCTTTATCCTTTACGCTTGCTTTTCCCCTAGCAACCAAATTGGCTGCATTCCAATCATTCACCAATGTTGCAATAATATAATATTTAATATGTATTACAGGATGTACAAATAAAGCATTGGCGTGGATCCATTTACTAATTATCTTTTAGTAAACATCGTTCATTAAAGATTTTATTGGATAATTTCTTTTGTTTCTATTGTTTCTTTCTTGCAAAAACTGACCATATCTAAGAAGATCTCTTAGCGTTGGTAACTCCAATACAAGAATATCTATTCTAGACCCTATATATTTCGAAAGCTTTGATCCACTCCTTTTTCTAGTTCTTGAGGATATTGACTCTGCCATGATTAAATAGCAAAGCTCGTAATTTGCTAACTTTTTGCGTAAATATTTTTTTAATAATATTTTTTAACATATAACATAAAATTTATAAATCAGCAACTTTATATAGTTTTGATATTACATAGAATTCAAAGTGAGTGGGTGTAAATAATTACTTGCGTTTAAAAATGCGTGGACGCAAAACAGTATCTATGGTTAGGGTCAAAGCTAATTACGAAAAATTGACCATAAGTATGCAATTTCAAGACACACTTCCCGGTAGCTTAACCGAAATTTTTTTTTTGTTTTTGTTTTGTTTTTGATGTTAAAATAGTTGAACACAAGTTTTCTATATACTGGGTTTTTGTAAAAACGTTTTTTTTTTTAAATCATAAAGTATGACACATCCTAATATATATATATATAAATATATATATATATATATATATATATATAAATATATATATATATATATATTTATGTATATATATATATATATATATATATATATATATATATATATATATATATATATATACATACACACACAGACACACACAGACACACACACACACACACACACACACACACACACACACACACACACACACACTCTACCGTTAATAATTATTCGGATGACATTAAATTTTGCATTAAAATGCTATTTTTTATTTAACTACTTTTTATGTTTATTTTTGCACTATTAGATAATTTAAAAAGCATAAAAGTATTTTGATTAAAATGTTTTGATAAAAATCCCTTTGCCCTAGAGTGGGCAAAACTACATAAAAAATGGACCATCGATGACTGTATATGTGGACCGATATGTAGAAATTGTAAATTTTGGTTTCAAAAGAGATTGTTTGTTTGAAGAAAAACATCATTAAGTGTATGATAAAATATTGGGTATTATTGACTGTAAAACATGAGGTATGTAGTGTTAAGGTTTAGGGGTGGTTTGGTTGGAATGCCATAGGTGACATTGTAAAAATAGAGGGAATAATAAAAAAAGTAGTTTACTTGGACACTTAAAATGTCATGAAATACCTTTGGAAAGTTGAGTTAATGGGAAACAATTTATTTTTTTAAAATAAAATGACTTAAGGCTTAAATACAAAACATATTCTTCAGATTATTGTATAAGTTGTTTTACTGAGTTCGAGAATGATTAAATATTGTATAGAATGATTTAGCCTCCCCAATCACAAGATCTCTCTCCTATTGGACTTTTATGGGAGGAGTAAAAAGTAATGTCAAAAACTAATGCCTAATGATGCATAAGATGCGAAAAAAACTTATAAACTTAGTAAGTGGCATAAAATAACTTAAGTAAAATAACTTAAACTTAGTAAGTGGCATAAAATTGACTTCGAGAAATTGGATAAGTTGCGGAAAAAAGAGTTTTTTTATCAGCATATTTTTAAATGGAGTTTTCGCTGAAATTTTAATCCTAGCTAGACTAATTAGATTTTTTTGTTGTAACTTATTCATTTGGCAATAAGGCAGTCATAAAAAAGCCACAAACAACAAAGTTTTCATACCATTTTATTTTACAGAAAAAAACTATCAGTTCAGTGATGCAACATTCAGTGACAAAGCAAAAAGATGGAATTAAAATCATTTTAAGAAGTTTTGTTATTTTGTAATAATTTTTAGTTATACTCAGGTGAAAATAGCATCAGAACAATGTTATCATTCTAAACATAAAAATAATGTGATTTTGATGTATCTTTAATTTTTCTTGAATAGCTTAAAATTAAACTGAATCCAAGTTCATTTTTTATTTGTTGTTTTCTGACATGAATTACAGATATTTACAAATCTTGTAATTCTTACGCAACACCTTCTGCTGACCTGATCTCGCATTGACTAGATTTAACTCTCAGGGCTGCGATTCGCTTAACAGTAGCTCAAATTCCGTCAACCATTCTTTTTTTGTGCATTGCTGCAAAGAAATCCCAGAAGAATTTTTTCTGAAAGGTAGTAAAAATGGTAGTGTTTGAAAATGTTTTTCAAACACTACCATTGCAGCCATAATGGTTTTGTTTTTGAACTGAGAAGTGGCATTATCGCTGAATATGTGTACTTCTTTGACTCAATCAGGAATAAAGTGAATGATTTTGTCAATGTACGATATAACTGAAGACTTAACTGCAAGGGTCATGATAGAAACTTGATTTTGACCAAAATAAGCCGCTTGCGGTTCATTTCGATAGAAACACCTAGTGTTTCTAGCCCAGTCAACTTGGATTATTGCAATTTCAGAATTAATACTCATCGAAACTTCCTTCAGTTTCTTAAAAATTGTTGATTGACTTTTCTTTAAAAATGCGTGTTTAACGAACTTATCACGCATCTCTGATATGTTTTGGATGAGTTCTGTTACAGTAAACCTCTTTAAAATTTTTTTGATGTTTGCATATATTTTAGTTTCAGGCTTTTTCCACTCATCCCAGGATACTTTGAAACTAAATGCACAACAGTTTGCAAATGTTTATTGAACTGCTTCATACCTTTGTACGCAACAAATTTGTCAAATCGCATATTTTCATGCAAACTACAAACACGAACATTATGCGGAAATTTCGTAACAAATTTCACATTACGAAGGTCTATAGGTCCGATTTTGATGTGCTAATGCTTTTCTTTTATTAACTCGAAAGCTTCTTTAAGCATCTAATATAAACGAGGTATCGGAATATTTTTTGTTTTTTCTGTCAGATAATTGAATCTGAGTGACATTTTTTTTTTCCGGTGATATTTGAGAAGCTTCATCCTTATTATAAAACTGTACTTATAAAACTTCATCCCATTATAAAATTTTATCCCAAAAAACTGTATGGTCTTTCCTCAGTAAGACCATACAGCTTTGAACACGCTGGAGGTAGACCCGAATTTTTGGAATTTGGTAGTGGTTATAAAACTTTTTTCAATGCTTTTCTCTTTGTTGAACATTTTTAAAAGATGAGCTTAGTCTTTGAGATCGATTTTTATGTTTTTTCCTTAGAGGGCTTTTTCGTATTTTTACAACTCTTAATTTTGCTTTAGCAGTACAAGCTGCTTTGTTATTAGATTCGGCTTTCATTTTTTCTCTTAGATCTTACTCTAGACATTTCTTTCTTTTTATCAGAATTCTGAGAAACATAATTAGCTTGGTATTCTGCATAATGTTTTTTCTTATTTCTAATTATGATTCAATTTCTTAAAAATCTACAACTTTATAAGAAAATGCCAACATAAATCCAATAATTTACAAATATTTACTAATAGCTCTTCACATTACTATAAGGCAAAATTTATTTGACTGAAAACAACAACGAAAACTGAACAAAATTGAAAAACTGAAAATAACTTTATGCAGAATACCAAACTAATTATGTTTCTCGAGCAGCTGTGGCGCAAGGGTACTGCACTTGCCTCAGAAATATAAGATACATGGTTCAAACCCCACCTCTGCGACATTGGTTGGGAAGGAGGCATGAACTTCCTATTAAATGATCTTCCGCGGTGCTCTATGATAAGGCCGTAAGGAATTCTTGGGGTAATTTTTGGATGATATTTTGATTTCCTTACCATTCAATTTTTTAATACGCTAATTATCCCGTTGATGGACTAAGTGATGCAACAGCTTTTAACCTATAATTATAAGTTAAAATAATGCTTTTTAACTAATTTTTTTTTAATAGAAAGTTCACATATATATAATATTTGAATAGAAATTCATATATATAATCTCAAAGATTGTTTTTAAACAAAATTTGAATATGCTTTGTTTAAAATGTTGCAAAAAGTGATTAATAGGTAAATAAAACACCTCTTAATTGTGTAAAATATTTTAAAAGTATTACATTTAAACAATAATGCAGAGCTCTAAAAAATAACTGCCCGTTTAATTTTCCTCCTTTTCACTATGATAAATAGATCAAGAAGGGAGCAAACAACCGTAACTTTTTTTTTAAAGAAATAATGAAAAATTGGTTCGCTTCCCTCACATGAGTAGGCAGGTTGGAGGGGCACTGGATTCCAATATTGCACTCAAGCATTGATAATTGAAAAATAGTATTTTTATATAGTTGCATCTGTCTTATATGTTGTTAATCTTAGATCAATATAAAGTGCTAGAAGCTGCTTATATTTTGTACATTTATTGCAGACAATAGTAGCTAATCAAAAAACTTACCTGTAAAGACTTGTTAATGAATAGAAAAACACTACAGTTAACATTTTGGCTTTTTTTTTAAGCAGTTTTCATATTTTATCCTATGTTGAGGTTATATTTTTCTCTATAATATTATAAAAGTTAATAAAAACCTCTATTTTAAAGAGAGAGCTGTCTATTAAATAGTATTTCAAGAAAAAATTAAACACTTGTTGAAAGTTAGAAAAAAAGTTATGAGTTAATCTAAGTAGTCTATTTTTACTATTTGTATATCAACCGGGACCATTGTGTTGTGTTTTTAAGGCTATAATTTCTAAACCGTTGCACATGGAAGTCTGAAATTTCAAGCTTAATCTACATAATCTAGATAAAGGTAAGTAAAAACCAGGACAATCAAAGAAAGTGCCCCACTGGCCATTGATTGAAATATAAAGAACTGATCTAACATACATTTATAATCAGATTCTCATAATTGCTATTCCTGATATCTGAAAAATATGCATTTGATAATGGCATAATGCATTTATTCTAAGGAAATCTTTTACATTTTTCCTAAGCATCTTGGACCTTATTACTATTATTATTTTTTGTTTTTAAAGTTCTTTAATATAGTATAATATGAATATAAACGAACTTTAGCAGCTACAAAATTTAGCTGCAACAAAAATGTCACAAGATCCAGGGGGTTTAGGGAAAATAATGGAGATATTTGCTCCGATTGTTTGTGAAACTGCAAGGTGGTAAATAGTGTTGTGAGGGTAAAATTTACCGGAAAGTTTGGAAATTTTACCGCCTGGTAAATTTTGAAATTTTTTTAACTTATTTTTATTTTGTTTAAAAAAAAAATTTTTTTCTTAAGGAAAATTTACCCTCTCCGATTTAAAATTTACTGGTAAATTCTGAATCAAATTATACCGGAAAATTTACATCACTAGTGGTAAAATATAAGGAGATATTTATAATCATTAATGATGAAATAAAACTTTCTCACTTGCTCTTATTTATTTTTTTAGTTTTTTTTTTTAGTTTTGTTTTTTATTTACATAAGTTTATTTTTCTTTCAAAATACTTTTTATTTTTCTTGTCTTTTTTTATCGAATATTTTGTAGTTTTTACTTTTATTCTCTTTTTTTAGTTTTGAAAAGATTATAAACTATATGTTGTAAATTATTCAGTCTATTTAATAGTTGATCATCTTTAAAAGATAATAAAAAAGGCTCAGATTTACACATTGAAGTTAATAAAATATATCTTCTAAAATTTAAGAAAACACAATAAACCTAGCTACCTAGTATTGCTCGTTTAGCTTTTTCAATGTTAAGAATTTTTTTCATCATGCTGTTTGGGTTTTTCTTTACCGCTTTACTAAAAATATTTCTTGCAAACATGTTATTTTCTTTTTGTTTTATTCTATTGAGGATTCTATTATAACTATGATATTAACAGAAATTTGTAGTTTTTTTTTAATTATTTTTTAATTATTTTATAACTTAAAAGCCACAACAATCTAAAAAAAGTTACATTTATGAGCAAATTTAAAATGGTTATAAAAAAAGTTACATTTATGAGCACATTTAAATTGGTTATAAAAAAAGTTACATATATGAGCACATTTAAAATGGTTATAAAAAAAGTTACATTTATGAGCTCATTTAAATTGGTTATAAAGATATATTTTAAGATATTTTGACTTGTGTGTTCCACTGAGCGAAAAATTTTTATAAAACTTTTTTTAGCATATTTGACTTGAACTCTTAATTTTAATTTTTTTTTAGTAGTTCTTTATCCAAAACAGTTTTATACTTAACAATCTTGCACTTTTCTAGTTTCAGCAAAATTTAGCAAAAACTACCCTTAGCAGTTGTTGTTTCTTTTAACAGAAATTTAAACACATTTGTTTATTAAAATGAGGTTAATAGCGTTAATAACGTTATCTAGTATTTAATGAATTATTGTAAAATTGATTTGTTATAAGAGATGCACGATTTAACATTAGTAAACGACCGGGGCTGGTCCCAGCTAAAAATGAGACTTTTTGCAAATCCGGCCCCTGCAAAATTGTAAGATTTAGCAGGGTTGATAGCCGGGGCTAGAAATAAATTTATATTTCTTTATATATTATAATTATATACTTACATTTACTAGTTATTAAATTCTGGCATCTATTTATGTCAGAATTAAATAACTAGTATTATTAAATTCAGGAATATATTTATGATGATGATCATGATCATGATCATGACAATGATGATAATGATGATGATGATCATGATGACGATTATGTTGATCATGATGATGTTTATAAATGCATATAAATGCAATATATATACAAAAACAAGCATAAATTTTGAAAAAAAAAATGTACATAAGGATGTCTAGAAGTTTACGCAGCTCCGGTCACAAGCCCGGCCCTGGCTATATTTTATTAAACCCGGCCCCGCTCAAATATCAACCCCGGTCGTTTACTATTTAACATAAGACCAAAGTTGCAACAGATTTTATTTCTGAATAGTTTTTTGCATTAAAAAGTTTTTGATTGTTTTAAAAGCAGGTAGTTTTTTTATATTTATATGAAAGTATCTACTTATTTTTAAATATGTTATGAAAAATATGTATTTTTAATGGTTTTAAACTATAAATTAGGAGATTACAAGAATTAAAATAAAATTTAAGAGTTAACTCCTAAATTTTTTAAAAATGCATAAGTATTCAAATTATATCAAAACAAAAATTTTATTTTTTTAAAAAAGTTTTTGTAGGTAACCGCTATAAATATAATTTAATATAACAAAATGACAAAACCTAGTTACTTCACTTACTGAACTTTTGAACTCTGAAGTTACTTAACTAATTTAAGTGGAGATTTGATAGGTACATTTCTTTTATTTAGAGCTCGAAATCGATTGTTGTTGAAAGTCAGAAAAAGGAGTTTTACTTTTTATGTTTGAATTGTAAATCATTTTTATGATTTCTTTAAAGTTTCTATAAGTTTTTTTCTTACTTTTTTTTTGCAAAAAGTTTTACTTTTTGCAACTACTTTCTAAAAACGAAGAAGCAATTATAAGCAAACGGGGGGGGGGGGGCAACTATAAGTAAACGGGAGAGCAATTATAGTCTGTTATATGGTTTCATACAGATTAACGAGCTGAGCATATTACTAATATTAAAACTCTCAGGTGGTAATAAATGGCAGGGGAAGTCTATTGCTTTTAAGAAAATTTTCCCACTCACCTCAAGCTTTTTAATACCCCTCCCGCTCCCTCCTTTCCCCTACCACCACCACCTCTATCCTAGCCTCGTTTGTTCACTTTAATTTTTATCATCAAAGAAACCGTAGAAAATTAAAAAAAAATTTTTTTTATTGTAAATCGGTTTTTAAAATTAGAAAAGGAATTGCCCTTAATTTACGCAACGCTATATTTATTTTAAAAAAAGAAGTAGGATATCTGGTAAAAGATTACTACATCTGTCCAACAACATCTGTAGAGTAGTCTAAGTCCATCTGTACATTTTTATCCAAAATCATTTGTATTTTTTATTACTCAAACAACATCTGTCCAAAATCATCTGGAAATTCAATGACCCCAAACAACATCTTTACGAAGATGTAACTACATCCGGTAATTTTTCTCCAAGTCCAATAGCCCTGGAAGAATTTCCTCCAGGTTTAATTACATCTATGAAAAATCTTACACGCGACTACATTTGGTTAAAATAATACATTATTATTTAATAGTTTCATAAAATCCTGTAGTTATATTTTATATAATTGAAAAGATGTAACTACACCTGTAGAATTCACTGTTGTAGTTGTACAGATGTAGCTATTCTTAACATAATTCAAAAGATGTAACTACATCTGTAAAATTTCCAGATGTAGTTGCACAGATGTTGTAACACTTAGATAAATGAAAAGATGTAACTACATCTGTAGTAATCATATACTTTTTACACAGTCGTTATTAGGCATCAATGAAATTTCAGATGTTATAATACCTCAGTGTATTTACAGATGTTGGACAGATGCAACCTTCGGAATTAGGGTCGGCATTCGGCAATGCCGACAAAAAAAGAGCAGTTCTGTTTGTGTGTATAATTTAATATATTATTATTATTTTTTTTTTTTTTTTTGTACACGATTATTATGATACATCAAGTATATATATATATATATATATATATATATATATATATATATATATATATATATATATATATATATATATATATATATATATATATATATATACACTTGATGTCTAACTTGCGGGGTTTTTATTGGACGAAAAGTGAAGCCGCTTTTTTATGTTTACAAATTTAATTTTTATGTTTAATAAATTTAATTTTTTAGCTTTTACTCAGAGCAGTTGCTTTTTTTAATTTACCCGACCTAATATTCCGCGCCATAGTATAAATTAGAGATATCACAAATAATTGGCGACTATTCAGTATACAGCCTATCAGGCTATTTCTTTGACTATTCGGCATTCAGTCGAATATTGCAAACTATACTACCGAACACCTGTTTGTAACGAAAAAAACGCATAAAAAGGATTACATTTAACTATTTTTTTGTTTTATGTTAGCAAATAATCAGCATAATTTATACTTAAAATCTATCAGTGCTAAGTTTTAATAAAAGCATTTTTATCGTTTAATGATATGTATAATTCTTTATGAAAACATTACATCAAGAAAACAATTAAATGTAATTGAGAATAAAATGCCAAAAAATATTGGTATATTGTACAAAGCTAAGCAATTCTCAATTCAAATTTGTTTGAAATACATATACTTTTTATTTATACATTGTTATCTAAACTATGGAATTATTGCTTGGTTCAGCGCTTACGTTGCAAAGCAAACCCTGCTAAAACATGCTATTAGAATTATTACAAATAAAAATCGTCTCCCATACAAAAATACTTTATAGTAAAGTTAATATACTGAACGTTTTTAAATTAAATCTATATCATATTTTTACATTTATGTTTAAACTTGATTAAAAAATAGTATCATTATTAATTAACTCATTATTTAAAAAGATACTTCGTATATTTAGCACAAGATTTTCAAACAATAATTATAGTCAATCCAAAACTTATTATTCAGCCACTAAATACTCGATAACAAACAGAGGACCTAAATTACGGAATACACTTTTAAACGACTGTCTTAAAACAGTTTCTTCCCTTAATCAATTTTAAAAAAAATATATCGACAAATAAAAAGGCCTATCTTAAAAAACGTCAAACAGGCAAAAAAACCAAATTATCAACAATCGGATATTTTAACTTCCGCCATGGCCTACTATATTTAATCGGCCGGATATCTTGCTTTACGGACCGAAAAATTAGAAGGGTAACTTTCGGACTTTCTTAAATGTCTTATAAAGTTGTTTATTTAAATATTCATAATATGATTAATACATGTGCTGTAGTTTACTGTAAAACTGGGTATAAAAAGAGAGGAATCAAGTTGATTTTATTCCTGAAAAGCATCCAATTTTTGGATTTCCAAAAAATAATGTTTGGTTGTTTAAACAGTGGGTAGTATTTATCAATCGAAAGTTATGTTAATTTATCAATCAAAATTTGAACCCCCAGTAAAAATTCAATTAATTTTGCTAGACATTTTAAAGAAAAACATTTAAAAATTGGCAACAGAGTAACCTTTGGTTGGGCACTTTAACCTCCTTCCAATTATTTATTGCTTAACTGAAAAAATACCATCATGAGTATATACAACTACAGTATCGGACAAAACGATTGCAACCAAATAATGCTATGTTAGTTTCTTTATATAAAAGTGCTGCATTTTTTCAATTCAGAGAAGCAACTATGTAACTGTTTAGAGACAAAGTTCTTCAAGTTTTATTCATCACAAAGTTCATTATTTGTACACGAAAATTAATCAATTAATCAAAAGTATTAAAAAAAGTTGATTTCCTTCTGGACAAACAAGTGCAACTCGACAAAATGTTGACCAAGCTGTATTTCGCTATCAATATTTCGTGGCGAATCCTTTGTTGTCGATCACAGCCTTGCATCTTCAAGGCAAAGATTCGATCAGGTGATCAATGAAACTTTGTGGAATCGCTGCCCAGGCCTTTTGGATTTGTTCAAACATTTGATTCTTATTACGAACATCTTCACGATTAATTCTGCGGTTGACGATCTCCCACAGATTCTCGATAGAGTTGAGATCCGGAGATTGAGGCGGCCAATCCATCACCGATAAGTGGTTGTCTTGAAACCACTGCTTGACTACTTTTGCAGTGTGTTTCGGATCGTTGTCTTGCTGAAAAACCCATTTTATTGGCATATTCCATTCAGCATGAGGTAACATAACATCTTTCAGGATATTTTTATACATGAAACGGTCCATTATTCCATCGTTTCAATGTATTGGACCTAGACCGTTAGCAGAAAAACATCCCCAGACCATTACATTGCCTCTACCATGTTCCACGGTCTTATGGCAGTAACGTAAATCGAAGCGTTTTCCGGCCGGTTGACGTACACGGCAAATGTCATCGCTCCCAATGAATTTTATATCGTACTTTCTAAGTACGATATAAAATTCTTTTATTTCAGCGGTATAAGTTTTTTATAAAAATAAAATCATCAGGCAAAGGAAAGTGTCAAATTTATCGGACTTTTATCATATGTCAAACAAATTTTACACTTTATACACACTTCCGTACACAAAAACCCTTGTAAATATTATAGTTTTTATTAAGGTATGTGTGGCCAACCATGTTATATGATACATTTATGTTTTGAAAAGTTACCCTTCTAATTTTTTGCTCCAAAAAGCAAGATACCCAGCCTTGTAATTATAGTAGGCTAAGGCCTCACTTTAACTTTCAAACATCTAGACACTGTAAGGGATTGTCCATAAATTACGCAACGCCAAACTTATTTAAAAATATAAGTTGGACATCATTTTGCCCTTTTGCGCGGCAGTTTTCACACTTGTAAAGTTGTTTGTATACTTGATTTAATTAAAGGCTCTGCGAAGGAAAACTTTTAACCATTTGTCTTTTGTCTAAAAATTTAATTTCACGTTACATAATTTATGTACGATCCCTAAAAAAATGTTAATCTATCGGATGTTTATTTATCGGAAACCTAGGCACTGCCACAATATATTTTACCTCGTTGCACGAATGTCTTTTTCTCGTTTTCATTTTGTTTATATCCGATTCAATAAAATAAAAAAAAATTTAGTGCACACAGTTTGCTCGTTATACTATTTTTATTAAAATAATATAACGATTATTTTATTTTAATAAATAACTTTTTATTAAAATAAAATTAATAATCATGAAAAAATATAAAAGCGGATGGGAGAAATCAAAATTTAAGAAAGAAAAAGTTACAAAAAAGTTCTGGCAGTAACTATAAAGATTACTGAACTCTATCAATTCCACAACAATACCAAGCTTGTATCGAATATTGAACTTGGTAGCGCAATTGCAACTGAAACTTGTCAAACCTGTGATCATGACCAAGGTATGGAGGTATTAGATAAAAGAACTTCAAGACAAACCAGTACTAGTAAAAAGTCTAGCAGAAGAGGTTAAAGAGGAAATCCAATGATAAACTTCCAGATATAGATACAAAGTTTCTTGATAATGTAGGAATGTGGAAGGTTGCTAATGTTTTGCACGATTACTTCTGTTTTAAAGGAATTGCTAGTTTTCACACATGAAAAGCAATTTCAGCATGTCAAAAGGTATATTTCCAGGTAATACGTTTAAAAGACGTTGTTTAAAATCTTTTTTTTTTCGACAGCAATTAAACGGGGAGAAAGTTCAGCGTGATTAGCTTTGTTATTCTCCAAAAACTGGTAAGATATTCTGAGTTAGTTGTAAACTATTTGCAAAAGCTAAAGAAACGTCATTGTTAGCAATTAGTGGTTACTACAATTGGAAGAATGCAGTCAGGGATTAAAGTTGCCATAAAGTCAGTACTTTGTACAAAAATATTATTGAAAAAGTTATTTATATAAAAACTACACAGAAGCGAAGAGAAAAGTTTTTTAGAACAGTACACGTTTGAAAGGAACTATTGGAGTTAACTTCTTAAACGAATTTCAAGTGTAATCAAACTATTATCGGCAAGAGGTATTGCTTTTCGTGGAAATAACGAGGTTATTGGATTTGTGAACAATAGAAATTACTTAGGATGTTGGAGTTACGTAGGATGTTGGAGTATGATCCATTTCTTTCAGAACTCATTCAACAACGCGCTAACAAAGGTAGAGGCCACATATCATATTTTTCATCAAAAATTTGTGATGATTTTATTTTAATTATAAGTGATTAGGTCATACAAGAGATAAAAGATGCAAAATACTATTTTGTCTCAATAGACTCAACACCGGATGTTTCGCATTCAAACGAGTTAACATGGCAAAAATACTACTTGCATTTTTAGAAGAGAATGGCATAAGCATTAAAAACTGTAGAGGACATTCTTATGACAATGCATCAAGTATAAATGTAGATTGTTTAAATTTTTTGCAATTTTTCATTAAATTAAAAACTATTCTTTACAGTAAATATTTTGAAAACAATGTTAACTGCATTAAATTATATAACTATAAAAAAAGACATTTTAACTTTTTGTATCTTTTTGTAATTTTTTAATAATAAGCTGTTGGCCCTCTCCAAATCTGCAGCCTTAGGCCCACTTGGCTCTTAATTCGGCCCTGGTTAATCCCTATTAGATTATACCATGGTGGTAGATTTGCGTTAAAAATCTCCTATTCCATATTCCAAAATAACATGTCTCCCGCAAAATTTTGCCTGTTTTTATTGAAAGAGGTATACTACCCATGGTGTTTTCTTTTGCCGCTATTTCCACCCTTAGTGTGTGCAACTTCTGTTAATGGTTTATTTCTTAGAAGCCCCTAATTTAATACATATTAAAATGTAGTAGATATTTTAATTTTGCTAAGTGTAGTTTAAAATGGCTTCCCAGCGGGTTTTTTCAAAGTTTCTAAAATCGAATTAAGTAATAAAAGTCTAATCTATAAAATATAAAGTATAAAAAATATAAAATATAAAAAATATAAAGTATAAAAATATAAAGTATAAAAATATAAAATATAAATTTTCAATAATAATTCAAGTTAAAGAATAATTATCTAGTATTTTTAAGTATGTTTACATATTCTGCACAATTTAATTCAATTCGGAACACTCCAAGGTAGATGCGATTCATACTTTTTCAGCATCAGTAAAAAATTAAAAAAATTTAGCAAAGTATTTTTTAATGTCTGACTTATATCCTAAATGTAAAGTATATATAAAAGATCTGAGCCAGCAATGCAGAGTAGAAAGGCCCAAAGATAAAGCTTTTTCATTGATTGGTTTAGATCAATGCAGGATTATTAAGTTCAGTGGGCTTAGCTCCGCAAACATTACATGATTGGGAGGTCAGAGTTTTAGTGAGGGCATTAACCACTTTACCATCACACATGGTTAAATCTAGTTTAAACTTAAATGTAATAGTCTTATCCGGTTTGCTTTCCTCTACTTCTAACTTTACCTAGAACTTGACTAGTCTATTCATTTCTGCCTTTAAAAGTTCATATAGACTTTTGATCAATTCTTCCGTTTCTTTTTGATATTGGAGATGTAGGGTTCTACAGTAATGTGAACTAGAGGGCTTCTTATTTAACCATACATTTTTATTCATGATGGTTAATTAAAGGGTAACAATAGCTGTCTGGAAAAGACTTTGCTTGTTAACTTGGACCTCATCAATATTTATATCAGTATATTTTTGTTTATAGACACTATGACTGGAGGCACCATCAAAACTAACTTTAAAGTGAAGTAGACCTTTAAACCTCCCCCCGTGAAGTAGGCCTTTAAAGGTGGTTTTGATGGTGCCATTTTCAGAAAATATTCTCATAGAGTCTTGGCATTCCTTAAAAGTTAATATCCTTGTCAGAGTATGATTAAACATACCCAGTAGAGGAGTTGAAGCAGATGTTTTTGTCACAATGAAACCCTTAGAATAACATTTGCGTCTCTCATTTTTAATTTCATGAAGTGAAGGATTATGTATTGCGTATTATTGATAAATTTTTAATAACTTGATACTGTTCATCAGAAAGGTTGCACTATATTTTGGTCAAGGCATTTTCGGTTTTCATTTTTATCGGAAAACTTATCTCCGTACTTTAAACTTTTTCAACCTAAATCTTCCTGCTCCTTGCACTTTCTACCTGGACGTGCTGCAACGTTTTTTATCAACTTTTACATCTTTGTCCAACCAAATTCGCTCGTGTTCCAGAAGTCTTCGAGAAGGTTCTTGAATGTTTCCGCAACTTGGATCGGAATTTACATTTAAATATTGTTAGAGTTTTCTTTAGATTTATAATTTCAGGTTGGTCAATACTTTCATAGTGTGGATCCTCCAGTCTAAAAAACTCACATAGAAGAGCCTCGAGTAAACTATCACGGTTCCTAACTCTTGAATTATAGGAACTAAATGTATTCTTTTCATGTTGAATGTAAGCAATGAACTATTGTTAGTTATTTTATACGCAAGTTTTAAATTTTAAAACATGCACTATGCCATCAAATGTTGCATACTTTGGTTTTTGAGGTTTGATAATTAGCACCATCTGCTTAAGCATGAGTTTTTTTACTGATAAGAACTAAATGTATTCTTTACATGATGAATGTAAGCAATGTAAATGAGAATATCTCTTGAAAAAGTGGATAGTATAATAAATGTGAGGATCGGAAATATTTCTAAAATATAATAAACAAGATTCTAAAATTTCTAAAAAAATGTTTTTTCTGCTTTCATATATACATATCAATGGGAAAATGTTAAAACTACCATTTAACCTAGTTGTTAAATGTTACAGTGGGTTACAAATAGTGGGTAACAAACAGTGGATAGTATAATAAATGGTTCCTAACTCTTGAATTATAGCAACTAAATGTATTCTTTTCATGTTGAATGTAAGCAATGAACTATTGTTAGTTATTTTATTTTCTGCTTTCATATAGACATATCAATGGGAAAATGTTAAAACTACCATTTAACCTAGTTGTTAAATGTTACAGTGGGTTACAAATAGTGGGTAACAAACAGTGGATAGTATAATAAATGCGAGGATCGGAAATATTTCTAAAATATAATAAACTCAGAGCTAAGTCTTTTTTAAAAAACTTAGAGCTAAGTCTTTTTTAAAAAAAACAAAACTTTGAAAGTTTTACGAAACGATTTAATAGACAAGAACGTGTTTTTGCTGCTCAAAGAAAAACGGAGTATTGAATTCTGATATATTCTAATATCAATATTATTTTTCTTGTTTAATAAAATGTCTATAATTAAAGACTACAAAATATCAATAAAGTTAGCACGGAAAATTTTTCAAGAGATGTTTCAGAAACAGCAAAAGATATATTTAAATTGATAAGCGGAAACTTAAAAATTACCAACGATCGAATAGACGTGTTACAAAAAGATATTATACTACTAAATAAACACATGCGAATCTTTAAAAACGGAAAATAAAAAAAGAAAAACGAAACTTACTTTGACAAAGAATCAGTTGTTGAATTATGAAAAAGTTCAAAAAGATATCAAAGAAAGTTTATCGTTTACACAAGATTTTCATGATAAAATGGTTAAGAATTTAGAAAAAAAAAATACCTTCGAAATCTTAATTAGGAAATAAGGGTAAGAATAAAGTATGACAACTTGAAGATCGCCGAAGAAGAAATAATCTATATTTTGAAGGAATTCCGGGAAAAGGTTCAGAAAGTTGGGAAAATTCTGAAACCAAAATAATAAACTTACTAGAAAACCAACTTAATATAAATGTAGTACATATTGAAGGAGCCCATCGGACTGTTAAGCTTAATTTAAGTAAGCCAAGAACTATTATAATAAAGTTCCTTGACTATAAAGATAAAACAATTATACGAAAAAATGCAAACAAACTGAAAGATTCGGTTTATCGATCGGTTTATCGGTATATAATATTTATTATCGAAGATTTTTAAGTTGAAGCAGCATTTATACGAAAAAAAAATTTTGCACAAAGGAAGTTGCACAGGAATAATGGCAAATACTGTGTTGTTGTATATGATAAAATAATCGTAAAGGAATTCAGGAAAACAAACGAAAGTAAGTGAAAAATACGAAAACTTAAGCAACACTTGAAAAACAATAACAGCAACATCAACGGAACCATCACGGAAGTGAAAACAGCCAACATAAAAAAAAGAAAAGGTTATTAGTACTAAATAAGCATAATTAGTCGCACAAAAAACTTTAGAATAAATGATTTAGAAGAAAATGAAAATAAAACTTAGCAAGATACGGAGAATAAAATTATATTTTTTAAATTAAGCTAGGATGAGCAATAAGATAGCGAAAACATCATAATCAAAGGAACAAATCAAACTGGAAAAATTAAGTGAAATTTCTTTTTTTTTAAAAGCAAAACTCTAGAATCAAAGCCTTTTTATCAACGAAGATTTTAGTGAAAAAACAAATACGAATAAAGCAAATAGGAAGAAAGTTGTCTATTGCAATGGAGTTACAAATAAAAGAAAAGTACGCTTTAGTTTTCTTTAGCAAATTAATAACGCGCGACTAATGCATTTTTGATGAAATTCATTAATCACACGTTATTCATTAAAATCATGAAATTCTTTTGAAAAACCTTTATAAACTTTTGCAATATATTAGAAGAAACATCAAATATTTTTGATACATAATAACTTTGAAACAGAATTTTCAAAGAATTTTAAACTGCTTTAAAAATTCTTAAGTTTAATATACCGATTGACTCGAAAATAGAAAATAATAATGAGCAATGTGAATTTTCGTCAATTTTAAAAAGGACAGGGTTGACCTGTCACATACATTTTTTTATATTTGAACAGTTTTTTTCTAGTAAAAAGTGTTTTATTATTTTAAATACATTTTATAAAGTTACAAGAAATAGTGGGATATATTATATAGTTCCATTTTATTAACATTTTTTGTGTAAAGGTTGTAATAGAAATTTTAAATAAAAAAATAAAAAATGGATAAGGGTCAGGACATAAGTCCAAGCAAAATTTGAGAAATGCAGCTTCAGCATACAGCATTCAGAGCATTCACAATGGGAAATTACTGAATTGTGTAAAGTTTCGCAAACTTTTGTCAATAAAATCAAACACAAAATTTCACCTTAATTTTTCCAACTGCTGCCCTTATTGATGCTAAAATTATCACATTTAGTGATAATTTTAGCAAAAACAAGGGCAGTGGTTGCTATTTTGGCAGTTTCTCTCAAACCTGTATGATGCCACCCAGTCGGCACAAACAGTCCTTTTAGACGTTTTTTTTCGCATTTAAAATGTTAACACTTTTAGATGTCTTAATTCAGATAAATATAAGACCCCTATTAGTAGTCATCTTTTAGAAGGCTTTTAAAATAAATACAATTAGACGTCTTATAGTTATCTGAATTAAGACGTATAAAGGTGTTAACGTTTTAGGGTTTTAAAAACACATGATAGTGTTGGCTGGGTACAAGCTTGCTAATTCTATCTTTTTTGTATTTATGGTGTTATATAATACACTTTTTTCTTTTACTATTTTTGTTTTTGAAATATTAGTTTTTAATTTATCATTTATATCTTCACAGACTTCGTCTTCGTCTCTTGGGAAAAAAAAATCATTTTCTTGATTAAGAATCTCCTAGTCTGTTTTTTATTTTTTTATTTGTGAAACCTGATTTTCTATTGAAAATCTTTCAATTTTTTTATTTTGTTTTCGAGTTTCAATACGATGCCAGCTATTTGAAGGATAGCTTTGTTTCCAACTTTTTCACTTTCATATCTAACAAAGTTCAACTCAAGAAGAGGAATTTTTTTTTCTTTTTTACAAGTACATACAATGTAAGCTTTTCTGTCACAGTCTTCTTCACAATTCTCTAAACAAAAAAGTATTTTACAAATGCATGTAAACAAATCAAAAAGTTTATCAAGTTTTTTTCATAAACCTATTTCTAATTGGCGAGGCTACATTGCCATTACTAACTTTAACTGCCAACAACCACAAATCTTTTACTTTACATTTGATTCTTCTTTCAGAATTAACAACTGGATTTATAAATTGAGAATTAGCTTTTTTCCACTGTAACAAGATTTCTGGAATAATATCCTTTACAAGCTGATCTACAGTATAGTTTCTGTAATCTTTTCCACTAATCTCCCTTAAATATAGGCCATACATGAGAATATCTCTTGAAGTTGGGAGTTCTGATGGAAGAAACTCTGAACTCTTTCCAATCAAGTTACTAAGTTGACAAGCTGATTTACTTCTGGTTTTGGTTGTATATGACATTTAAATATAAATTTTTTTTTCAAAAGATTCAAAAAATTGTTTATTCTCTAACTGGGGTCATGGCAGTTTTAGAAATCCATTTTTCCTGAGTTTTCCTTATTATTTATTATAATTTTTCTATGCAATTTATTGATAATTAAACCCAATTCCTTTTTTTATTCTTCTATTACAAACATACAATTAAAATTTTTTTAAAAAGATATATTGAACAAAGTAATGTAACAAAATATAAATTTTACTTGAGATCCATTCAATATAAAGTTATTTTAGTAACTTTCTCTTTTGATCTAAGATACTAAGTGCTAGCTCTTGTTTCTTAATTTCTTCATTTTTCTCATTTGCTTTTCGTTTCATAGCTTTAAAAATTAAACCTGAATCTTGCTTCTCCTCGGCTTCCTCAACAAATGTTACAAATTCAAGCCTCAACATTTCACTGGTTTTCTTCAGTTGATCTTTTCGTGTTTCCACATCTTTTATTTCATCGCTAACAACTTTCCTAGCCAATTTCTTCTTTTTTATTTGTGCCTGATATTTAACTTATGTACATTCTATATCTTTCATGGGCTGAATTTACATTGATTATCATTTTGTTTGTAATTTCAATATTACGTGACTGAAGATTATTTGATAGCATGAGATCTTTAGCTAATTGTCTTGCAGTTATTGATTTTTCATTCAAATTTTGTTCGAGTACGGCAGCATTTATACTAAAATCTCTCTTAACTGAAGCTTGTCCATGACTCAGTGTCAAAAGTATTTTGACAGTTGATGCTAACTTGTTATATTTATTTAGGTTGCACTTTCACAAAATAAAATTCATCTAAACTATCTCTATTGAATTCATGAAAGTTGTTTTGATAAAACCTTGATTCTCTAAAGAAATTTGTAAAAAGATTTATAGCTTTATCAGAAAAGACTCGTGAAAGATACTTTAAGCTATTCAAGTGGGTCAATAAAGATTTGTACTCCTTCTCAGCGTTTTCTGGAGTCATTGTTATCAATGCATTAGGGTTAAAAACATGAGAACTGCATATAATGATAGACCCTAATGGAGTTATAATAACATTTACTGATATTCAAAGTTTCCCTTTGGGAAACTTTGAATATCAGTAAATGTTTTTATATCTTTTTTTTGTAAAGAAGCTAATTTTGTTTCAGGTGCAAATCCTAGTTTGATTTGATTTCCCTTAAGTTGATAATCTTTTTTATGAAAATCGACTTCTGGTATAGACCAATTATCAATAACTTTGTTTTTCGCAAACAAGCTCAGTATGGTCCGCAACAGTCTTTCTAAGTCACTATACATACATAAAATTATTGGCTTGTTATTGAATAAATGTGGCTCTAATGTGATGGCAACAAAGCTGAAAACTTCAAATTTTAAAAGAATAAATTTGTCTTTAACAGCTTTTTTGACAATTAAAAAGCTTTTTGATTTGGGTTGCTTTGAAGATGGTAACTTTTCCCAAAACTCAATTAACTTGCATATATTAGGCCAGGTTTCAATGCCACAATCTGCAACAGATTTGTTTTCAACCCGCCTTGTTGCACAAAAGAGGGTATTTTGTTGCATCCGTGACTGTTTCATAATCTTGACGCCAAGCCAGGCTATTATGAAAAATTAGTCTACACCTTTTTAGAGTTTTATTAATATTCCATGAAGAGTTTGCCAACACCCTTTTAGACTTTTATTAATATTCCATGTGGTTTATTTGATTGCTGTTTTAAAGGCACCATGAATTATATGCAAAGAGCAACTTCCAATATTTATAAGCTGTGACATTTCATTGTTCTTTCTATGTTTATTTAGATCATCTAGAAATTTCCAATTTGTAGAGGGTCCACCTATGGAAACTTGAAACATTTTACTTAAATTAAATCTTGATAAGTTTTCGTTAAAATGAGGAAAAAGATCAGAAGCTGTAGAATGACCAAAATAAGCTATTGTCCAATATCTTACTTTAACTATGTCGTTGACATACCAATATCGAAAGAGTGGGTTCATCTGACGTGTTTGAGTTATGTCGTTCAAGCTCTCATCAAAAGATACGATGTAACAGTCTAATTTTGTGATTTCTTCTTTTAAAAGTGTCCTGAAGTATGGCACTAGTCCATGGGTAACAATGTATGATACTTTTGAGGAACTGATGGTGTATCTTCTGCTACCTTGTTGCCAGGAATTATCTTTTTAAAAGAGTTGCTTAAATTTGCACATGAATTATTAGAGTAGTTGAATTATTATGTAGATTTCAGTGCTCGCATGATCTCATCTTTGGTTTCAGTGCTCGCATGATCTTATCATTGGTTGATTAAGTTGATTTAATCGAGGAATCAATTGTTGTTTGTTTTTTGGTGGCTCAGCTCTCAACTTTTTTCCATTAACAAAAAACAGCAAAAGGGCTTTGCAGCAGATTGATGCTCTTTACCTAAAAATTTTTACAAATATGGTGTTGTAATCAATCTTCTTAAAAATAGGTCTTTTTTTTTTTTTCTATTTATTTCGTCATTTTACACATTTTACAATGTTATCTATAAATTTAAACAAATATATATAATTACAAGCTGACTGGGGCAAGTAGAAGTCAAAATGACTTATCATCAAGCCCCTTTGTGAAATACAAAAAAAAAAAAAAAATACAATTAAATTTTACATTTTCCAATATTACATAAAAGAGTAAAATTATTAAGTTTAAAAAAAAAAATTGGTTAGAAATTTTAGAAGGTTAAAGAAGAACTTAAAGTTAAAAAAAGTACTTAAAGTTAAAAAATGAAGAAATTTAAGATAAAGTTAAAATATAAAATAACAAATAAAAAATTACAAATCTGTACATATTCCTATACATACAATACAGACAGTATACAGACAATAAACAAAAAAAAAAAAATTTAATTCGCTTCATATGCATATACATATTCAATAAAATATTAAAATTAAATAAAGTACATAAAAAATTAAAAATACAAAACTATTTCGATTTTTTTTTCAAAAAAATGAGAGAATGTACGTAATGTTTAAATTTAGTAAGTGTTTTTTTATAGTTCTTTTAAATGTAGCAATAGATTTTATTTTTTTCATATTTTCGTCAAGAACCGAATTCCACAAGCGTGGTCCCCGGCATATAGTCGAGAAGTCAGATTTTTTTAGTGATGTTAGTGGGATGTAGTAATTACTCATTGAATGTCTTGTTTCATATTTATGATTAATTCGAGTGAAACTTTTAAAAAAATATTTTGGAATCATTTCATTTTGAAGTTTAAACATAAATAACAAGTTATGGTATATATTTAGTTTGTATACATTTAGAGCATTTATTTCCTTGAGTAACGGCTCGGCACTTTCGTATCTACTTGCGCCCAAAACTAATCTACTTGCTTGCTTTTGTTTTGTATAAATAATTTTTAGAAAAGATAAATGATTGTTTGCCCAGGCAATATTACAATAGTTAATATGACTATGTATAAATGAAAAGTATAAATTTTTTAAACATAAATTATTTAAAAGATGTTTTGTCTTGTACATAATCCCCAGGGTCTTTGAAACTTTGTTCTCGACTAGCTTTATTTGGCTTTTCCAATTTAAATTCTCATCGAAAATTATTCCGAGTATTTTCATTGAAAAAACTCTTTTTATTTTAATATTGTTAATTGTTAGTTCAGGTAATTTGAGTGGAAGGTTCTCGGATTTAGATGACTTAGCAAACAAAATATATTTCGTTTTTTCAATATTTAATGAAAGTTTATTTGCTTCAAACCACTCATTAAGATATATTAATTCTGTGTTTACAATATAAAAAATATTTTTTAAATTTGAGTCAGAAAAGAAAACATTTGTGTCATCAGCAAAAATAATATAATTAAGTATTTTTGAAGACAAATAAATATCATTAATATAAATTAAAAACAGCAGGGGTCCAAGTATTGATCCTTGGGGAACTCCGCAATTTATTGATTCAAATGGGGAACATGTTAAGTCATATGGTACTCCTTGTTTACGATTTTGTAAATAACATTGCAGCCACTTTAAATTGGAGTGAACTACTCCATATTTGTGTAGTTTATAAATTAGAATCTTGTGGTTGACAGTATCAAATGCTTTTGATAGATCTAGAAAAATTCCGAGTGTGTAACTGTCGTTATCAAAACCATTTTAAATTTGGTTGGCAAGATCAATTACTGCATGTTCCGTGGAATGGTTGTTGCGAGATCCAAACTGTTTATGATAAAGAATGTTGTTTTTTTCAAGATAATTGTACAGTCTGTTGTGCATAATATGCTCTAGTATTTTGGAAAAACAAGAAAGTATGGAAATTGGTCTGTAGTTAGATTTTATTGAGTCATCACTGCCTTTGTATATCGGAATTATTTTTGCTAATTTTAGTTGGTCAGGAAAAATGCCGTTTTTTAGGGAAAGATTAAAAATTTTAAAAAGAGGTTTCTCTATAATATCTGAGACCGCTTCTACAACATCAGGGTTAACTTCATCCAGACCCGCACTTTTATTTGTTTTCAGCATATTAATTGCTAGTCGAAGTTCATCAATTAAAAGCTCCGACTCCTCCATGAAGGAATCAGATTTTTTCAAAAAAAATTTAAATGATTTTTTTCCCTCAGGAATTGCACCGGCAAGCTCTTTTCCTATATTTATAAAAAAGCTATTAAATGTTTCAGCAATTTCTTTATTAACAAAAGCATCTCCTCTATTATCATCTCTTTGCAATCTTTTTGGAAGATTATCACTTTTCACAATTCCCACTCCTGTTATTTCTTTAATTACATTCCATGTTTTCCTTGCATTTCCAAATGTTTTATTAAGTAACGAAGAGTAGTAATTTTTTTGGATTGCTTTTTTAATTTTTCAAAAGAATTTTTATATTTTTTGTATTTGATTTCATTTTTGTCGTTCTTTTTAATTTAAAAATTTTTTGTAAAGTTTTTGTTTCCTTTTTGACGATTTAATGAGTCCTCTCGTCATCCACGGACTTAACAAATTTTTAGAATTAACAATTTTTTTTATTTTTGGAAAGGCCTTTTCGTATTGTCTTGTAAACATGCGAATAAAAAAATTGTAGCCATCATTAACGTCATTGGAATCAGTTAAAAGTTCCCAGTTTACTTCATGTAAGAGATCACGAAACGTGGCGATTGATTCATTATTTATTTTCCTTACGTATACCGTTTTTGTTTTTATTTTATTCTCAAGGGTTGCTGAATTTATTATCAGAAAAACTGGAAAGTGATCAGTTAAATCTGTTTTAATAATACCACTTTGGATTTTAGTCCTTGTGTAATTATTAGTAATAATATTATCGATAATAGATGCAGTTGTTTTAGTCACACGTGTTGGCTTATTAATCATGGGAAAAACGCTGTATTGCAAAAGTGTATTTATAAAATTCACGACTTGGTTATTAGCTTTATTATTCAATAAATTCAAATTAAAATCACCTAATAAGTACACATTTTTTTTAATAAGCTTTGGTAGCAAATAATTTAAGTGGTTTTCAAATTGATTGTAATTACCGTTTGGTAATTACACAAGGACTAAAATCCAAAGTGGTATTATTAAAACAGATTTAGCTGATCACTTTCCAGTTTTTCTTTTCTGAAGTCATATCTTATATTATTATATTTAATTAAATATTTATCTTAACATATTTTATAAAAGTTATAAAACTACTGCAGTGAGCAACTTTCAATAAAAATAAAAACTCCAAATTTGTAATATTGCAAAATAACTTCAAGTTATATATAAAACTAAAAAATATTTACCGAGTTTTCCCTGATTTTAAAGATTTTCAAAAAAAGTTTCCTGAATTTTCCAGGTTTTCCCTAATTTATCAGAATTTAAAAACTTTTCCCTGATTTTCTTGGTTTTTCAGTGCCGTGAAGTGAAGTGCCATGAGTGCCGTGAGAACCCTGTCTAAAAATATTTTACTTTATCTGCAAATAAAAAAGTCGGAGGAGGCGTTTTACTAATACAGTAATACTTTTTAAAAACATTGAGCCATCTTTCTGTAAAATAAATTCATTTTATTTATAAAAATTTTTATTATATAAATAAATATATACCTAAACATAAACAACTTTTTCGGAATTTCGGTACATAAACAATTTTTCGAAATAAATATATATATATATATATATATATATATATATATATATATATATATATATATATATATATATATATATATATATATATATATATATATATATATATATATATATATATATATATATATATATATATATATATATATATATACACACAAATTTTTGAAAGGTATCAAAATTTAATAACAAGTTTTGAAATGCACCATTTTGCGGACAAAGTTAAGTTTTAGTTTACTACATGGTTTGGTAAATAAATGCGATCTTCTTCGGAGATAACGGAAAACTTCAGTTTCAAGAACAAAAAGAAAAGTCCAAAAAAATAATAGTTTAAGGGTGGAAAAAAGTAGCTTAAAATATTTAAAAAAAAAAAAAAAAAATTATTTTCATGTTTTGCATACTGATTTACAAAAAAAAAAAAAAAAATACTAGCCATCATTGAATTTCAAAAAAAATTGAAAATCGACACGCCCTAATGCTGAGTGCTATAACCTTTTCGGAAACCACACAAAAGTTTATCAAATCTAGGCTCAATAAATATCAAGATTTGTTCATTTAAAATAGTTTCAAAAGCTTTAGAAAGGGCTGGTAAAATACTAATTGGACTGTAATTCGACTTATCAGTTGGGTCATTTTTCTCTAAACTTAGTATAATAGCCATTTTTAGAAATGACGGGAATTTACCACCATGGATCCTTTTATTTATGCAATCTGTAAAACTGTCCTTAAAGTGAACAATATAAGATTTTAAGATAAAAGTTGGTATATCACTACTAGTCTTTTTCTTATTGTTCATAGACCCTATGATTTTTGTAATATCATCAGGTGTGATTTAACGGAACTGGAAATTATGTGTACATGTACTAAAAGTTTTTCTTTATGTTCATTATATTGGGATGATCAATACACTTTTTGAAAGCTGCATCAACTGGGTCTATAGAGCAAGAAAATAAAGACGAAAGTACGAGGTCTGTACAAGTATTTATTAAATAGTTCAGAGAGAACTAATGAGAGTTCTAACTGTAATTGTTAGACTATAGCTGGGATGTTGTCTAGACCACAAACCGTATTAGAGTTTTATTGAAAAATGAATTTAGCAACGGAAGCCGGAGTGATTTGGATGTTTTTGATTGGCTTGTTTTACTTGAAAGACAGAAAGAGTTTGAGATGTATGGAAGAAAAAAAGGTAAGGAAGAATAAAGCTTTCACTGCCTGCCTGAATTCACGAGATTACCTGCCTAGTTCCTGGAGGTACAGTTATTAACGGATAGACAAAAAGACATCTTCCCAAGGACTGTCACAAGAAAAAAAAAATCAGGAAAAGAATAACAGTCATCTTTAAGATAGTACGTAGTGCGATGATAGTAGTACGTAGTGCGATGATAGTAGTACTTAGTACGATGATAGTAGTACGTAGTATGATGATAGGGTAAGTCCAAAAAAGTAGGAAATAAAAATTTATTTAGATCATTGCACGGTCAGAAGCACCTAATAGGTGGTTCTGACCGTTACCCGTCATTTGATGGGTTTAAAATTACCCTTTGGTTACTGCCTACAGCCTTAGTCTTTATATAGAAATCTCTAAATAAAATTTTATTTTATTTTGTTGTTTAACAACTACAACAAAATTGCATTCTAAGCATTTGGATATTATCAATTAAAAATTTACGAACCAACCAAACTTTTTTTTGTTAAATTGTCACCTTTAAGGGTAAATGTGCCACCTGCAATATTGATCAAAATGAAACCATTATGATGCGGCCATCGGTTATGAGTGCTAGAATTTGATTAGGCAAGAGTTATTTTATGGCCAGCTAGCTCAGTTGATTTGAGCGTCAAGCGAAATATTGAAACACGGTAGTGTCCAAATCCATTAACCATCAACTCAACCTTGAGTAGCGCATTGGTACGCAAAAATGTTTGTCAATGACGAACGCTACTTTGGATTTGTCTCTATGAATATTTGTAGCTGTTTCTATGCTAAGCCAACAACATCTTCGGATATAAGAGCATTATATAGCAAAATATGACATGAAATTTAAATAAATAAAGCCTACCTCCGTAAGGATATGGTTAGAGTTAAAACATTTACAAAGACAATTTGCGGATTTATACTAAATGCTTAAACTTAATTTTTGTTTTCCTCTAAAATTCAACATTTCGGTATATCACCTTTGTTCTGTAAGGCAACAATGCATGTGCTTGATGCAATTTTTTTATATTAAAAACTCAAATTTTCTTTGGATTAAAGATGGTTAAAGTATTTTTAAAAGTTGCTGTTTGTGATTCAAATATTAAAAAAAAACTCAATAGTTTATAGAAAACATTAATTGCAACAAAATGAAAATAGAAATATATTTAAAATTGTAGATATTTTTGATTTAAGCAAATCAAATACCGTTTTAGCATTTAACGAACTCCCTAAAATTATATAAAAACTCATATAAGCCAAAAAGAACCAAAGTATAAATCGAATGAACCCCCTGAAATTGTTTAAATGTTTCAATTTAAAGTATTATAAAACAAAACAATACCAGGACATAAACTTTTTGCTTCAAAAGCATTTTCAAAGACGACCAGGAAAGAACATCGAAGAAACCTTACGAAAAACATATTTTATTGCTTTAATTTGTAAAAAGATTAACTGTTATTCCCTAAAGCCTTTACTTAACCCAAATCCTACAAAATTGTAACGTTTTCTATTTTAGGATCTGATTAAAACAAAGTTTAAAAATGTTTTTTTTTTTTTAAATTTTTTATTATTATACGAGAACAGCAATCTCCGAAACAATCAACCATGTTGGTCTATTATGCTCATCGTGACCAGTACTTAGTATTTTTAGTTGTAAACATTTTACATAACCTGCAGCAGCATCAAAGTTATATTTTACTATATTAGAATTAAAAAATGTTTTTAATAATGTATATTTTGCACATGAATGGTCTGTGCTTGCGAGAAGTTCAGTATCATACAATATATCAGCAGGATGTTGGGAATTTCCACTGGAAATGATAAGTTCCGATATTTTAGTTGGATTTTCAAAAATAATGTCTATAGTGTCTCCAACTTGAACTTTTTTTGACCAAAACTGACCCGAATTACCATAAGGGTTAGTTATTTCATGAGGGTGAACAATTTCAGTCATTGATGTTTTTATTTCTGCTTTAGGATTTCCACCTTTGGATTGGTAAATATGAACACCTATCTTTTCAGAATAATCATTTATATCTTCAAGTTTCCTGACTTGACCATCTAATGATGAAAATTGACCAATATGTTTAAAAATTGGTGATTTGATTTTGTGAGATTTCCCATTTAAAAATAAGTCGTTAAAATAACGAAAAGTCCAATCTACTGGCATTGTCCAATAAGCAAAACGAACAAACTTGGAAAGTAATTTTAGATGTTCACTGCGGTACGTCATGCCAATAAATCCTCTAGCACCAAATTCTAAAATTGCCCAATCCTCACTATTTCTAATAAACTCACTAATTTGTTCTAAATAGTTTTCTTCAGCTATGATATCATCTTCAAGTTGAATGTAAAATTGGGCAAGATCTGCGCAATAATAAAAAAGAAAAGCGTAATCGAGAGACTGCTTTGATCTCCATATAGTGCGTGTTATTGAATCGCCGTACAGAGTTGGAATATTTTCCATACTAGGGTAGAAGGATGCAGATGGTTGAATAACCTAAAAATAAAAAATGAAAATATAATAACAAGTCTTAAATAAAAGAAAAAGTTATATTAAAGTTATATTATATTAAAAGAATATTATATTTTGATGCATAAACCATTTCACTGTATAAGAATACACAAAAATAATATTCAAATTTACCTTCTTTCAACAAAAAAACATTCTGATATAAATATCCTGTTTCAGTTCCTGTTTGTCTTTCTAGTTCTTTATTTATAATTTAATAATTATCATGAAATAAATTTAAGTTTTATTTACTCAATATAAAGTTTTCTAAATACAAAAGTTTTCGATAAAGTGGTCTAAGAACAGGGAACGAAAAGTAAGTAAATTGAGGCTCAGAGAGAAGACATATGACATAAGCCATTGCAATGTTTTCATAAACCATTTACATAAAAGTTGAATACTAATAATAAAGTTAAATAAAAATGAAACAAAAATAACCTATAGTTGTGGCGTTAATAGATGAGGTTTTAGGCACAAGTTAGGAGTCGAGAGAAAATCTCAAACCTTGAATCACAACGTTCAAAACAAAGACGATTGAACGTTTGCTAAATTACTCATTGATGACAAGCATTAATGACAAACTATTGCTTCACGAGTGAAAGCTTTGAAAAAACTCACGGTTTTGTGAAAAAACTCACGGGGTTTTTAAAGATTGGTAAGATAGAAAACACTTAAAAAGTCCTGATTTTTTGCAAAACATTCAGTCATGAATATTATTTTGTTGAAGGAGAATGATATTATTATTTTCCATCCCAAAAAAAAAAAAATAAAAAAAAAAAATAAAAAAATGCAAATGATAAATAGACATTTTTTTACTTTATACATTTAAAATCATAGAAAAATATTATGATATTATAGAAAATATAATATAATATTATAGAAAGTATTAAAATATTATAGATAATATTATAATATTATAGAAAATGTTATAATATTATAGAAAAAAATCTTCTCGTTTTGTTTTATATTTAACTTTTTAAAAATAAAATCATATTTTATGACTCAAAATTTAAGCTGTTCTTTTTGTTAAAAATAGTAATAAAAATGTTAATATTTAAAAAAAAAATATCTTAAAGCTTAAAAATGCAGGTTTTTATTTTTACTTTTTTAAAATTTAAAAAGTGAAATATTTTCCTTTTTAAAATAAAACATAATTTCATACGATAGCCTACTATATTACAAGGTCGTCTATGTTAAGTTTTAGAGACCGTTTTTAAGAGAACTACATTCGCAAAAAAACAACAAGACTGGCATTATAAAAAAGCTTTAAATTTTAATCTTGCGTAATAACAAAAACTATAGCTGTAAAAAGTTTTTGCGTTAAGGGATTCTTTTAGATTACACAAAAAGATTACACAAAAAGTTAAGGGATTCTTTTAGATTACACAAAAAGATCACACAAAAAGTTAAGGGATTCTTTTAGATTACACAAAAAGATTACACAAAAAGTTAAAGGATTCTTTTAGATTACACAAAAAGATTACACAAAAAGTTAAGGGATTCTTTTAGATTACACAAAAAGATTACACAAAAAGTTAAGGGATTCTTTTAGATTATACAAAAAGATTACACAAAAAGTTAAAGGATTCTTTTAGATTACACAAAAAGATTACACAAAAAGTTAAGGGATTCTTTTAGATTACACAAAAAGATTACACAAAAAGTTAAGGGATTCTTTTAGATTACACAAAAAGATTACACAAAAAGTTAAGGGATTCTTTTAGATTACACAAAAAGATTACACAAAAAGTTAAGGGATTCTTTTAGATTACACAAAAAGATTACACAAAAAGTTAAGGGATTCTTTTAGATTACACAAAAAGATTACACAAAAAGTTAAGGGATTCTTTTAGATTACACAAAAAGATTACACAAAAAGTTAAGGGATTCTTTTAGATTACACAAAAAGATTACACAAAAAGTTAAGGGATTCTTTTAGATTATACAAAAAGATTACACAAAAAGTTAAAGGATTCTTTTAGATTACACAAAAAGATTACACAAAAAGTTAAGGGATTCTTTTAGATTACACAAAAAGATTACACAAAAAGTTAAGGGATTCTTTTAGATTACACAAAAAGATTACACAAAAAGTTAAGGGATTCTTTTAGATTACACAAAAAGATTACACAAAAAGTTAAGGGATTCTTTTAGATTACACAAAAAGATTACACAAAAAGTTAAGGGATTCTTTTAGATTACACAAAAAGATTACACAAAAAGTTAAGGGATTCTTTTAGATTACACAAAAAGATTACACAAAAAGTTAAGGGATTCTTTTAGATTACACAAAAAGATTACACAAAAAGTTAAGGGATTCTTTTAGATTACACAAAAAGATTACACAAAAAGTTATCAGCAACAATAAGAATAGCAACTACGACAACTCAATGAGAGAAGATGTGAACAATAAAAAAATAAGAAATTGTGAATAATAAAAATGTGAGAAGTTGTGAAAAATAAAAATGTGAGAAGTTGTGAACAACAAAAATGTAAGAAAACTTTGTTTCAGAAATATAACAAGCCTAACAAAAAATCTAACTACATTAACAAGAACAAAAAACAACAACAATAACAACAACAACAACAACAACAACATAAGCCTCATGGTAAAAACTTTAAACTTGACTTAAAGTTATAAATTACACCGTAATCAAACTTCCAGATAATAAAAGTTATAACAAACCACAAAACTCACAATGTGAAAAAAACATTTCAAAAACGTCAGCACCATCCATGTAAGAACAAAAGTCATTCAGTGTCAGTGTCATTTATAAATTAGTATTTGAAAAATTGTTTCCATAGTTACTAACCTGTATTAATCCCGCACTTATTTCTTCAGAAAAGTTTGATTTTACATGACTCAATACTTTTTGAAAGTAATCTGGCCGAAAGTCTGCAACAAAGACAACAATTACAACTTTGTTCCAATCTTTTTTGTCGAGATTATTTACCAACGATTGCAAAGTATCAATAATGTAAAACCCTTTTTCCCTATAAACTGTTGGCACGCCCATGACAAGAAAGGCTGAAAAAATAAAACTTTTAAGTGTCTATACTAACTACAATTCAATTCAATATATTTCTAAAGAATCTTCCTAACAAATTTTCTTGAAAAATAAACTGAAAAAATTATTTAACGCACTTTTAACTTACATTTTTTTTCACGGGCGTTGCCAAGAAAAAGATTTTTTTTAAAGTGCTTTTCCATATTTTCTAATTCGAGCCATGCTAAAAAATAAACAAGTTTGTTTTGGATGACTTAGCAATTAACTACTAGAAAAAATTTCTTTGCGCGTAGTCTAGGTTAAAATAAGCCTGGTTTTGGTTTAGCGCATAATTTTAAAAACTTACAAAACCTTACCCAGTGGGCACGCGTCGTCCATGGGCCGTTCGTTGGAAGTCTCATAGACGTCTTCCGAACGACGCATGACCACTGGGTATGGACAGTAATAAACGTCCGCGCGAATAGACTAACATAATACAACTTTAAGGCAAAATGTTAAAAATTAAAAACTTTATTTTCCATATACATATATACTAAGATTGTATAACAATATATCTTAGTAAGATTGTATAACAGTATATCTTAGTAAGATTGTATAACAGTATATCTTAGTATAAATTTTGCACTCTTAGTATTTTTGTAGTTTTTTTTGTTGTTGTAAAAGTGTGTACATTAGTTGATAATGAAATAATAATTTTAAACAAAAAACACGACATGTTTTCGATATTTCATTTATTAAAATTTTATTTAAATATAAAACTAGCTCTAAGTAAAAAATTCTTAAATTCTTAAATATTAAAAATTAAAAATTAAATATTAAAAAAATTAAATATTAAAAATTATTAAATATCTTTAAACATTAAAAATTCAGATTGACAGTTATTTACTTAACCCTTAAGAGTGGATACCTACTCTTTTTTATATAACTTTTCTAATTTTTTTTCAAATGAAACATTCAAACAAAGTAAAACATTCATACACATTTGAGATGATAATTTAGAAGCTTCTGTTTTTGTTTGATTGGCCAAGAAATTAAGTTTGATTGTGTAAGAAATTAAGTTTGATTGTGCAAGAAATTAAGTTTACTAAAGTCTTCCACACGAATCAAACTTGTTGCCAAAAAATTTTCTAGGAATTATTTATGCCTTGAATTTAGAATTTAATACAAATAAACAATAAAATACGAAAATAAATAAAAATTCAAATAAATATTAATTAGATCTAAAAATGCTATTAATTCAAAAAAAAATTAATTCTAAAATTATTACTTACGAGAGTTTTGCGGATTTGTACTTAGTACATTTACATTGTTCTTTTCTTTTACTAAGTAGTCCAACTGTTTCCTTAATCCTTCAAAAAATATTCAACACACTGAGAATTTTAAGAATATATTTAAATTTTACAACATAAATACAACGAAATAGATACTTTGTTGTGGGCCCAATGAAACAAAATATCTGCCATCAACAAAACAAAATGTAAAAGCAAAAGTTAAAATTATAGGAAAAGTTTATTTATTTTATTAATGCAAATATATTTTTTCTAAATAATCATCATTTTTTTAATGGAACCACAAACTTTCGGTTCAACTATTAACTTAAAGTAATTTTGTACAAAATGCTAAAACAGTAGTAGGGGAGACCGGGGCTAGTTGGCCGCAGGGGTAAGTTGACGAACTGCGTTTATTTTTAGAGCCTTTCATCAGAAAGTGACAAAAATTACTCAGAAACTTCCTTATTGACCATTTCATCATTCACTGTAGTATTGTCAGGATTCGCGCATGCGCATGGGAGATATTGAGATTTATGCGTGTTTTGGACAAATACGTAACTTTTAGAACATCGCTTCTTTTTTACTTTACAAAGAAAATACTTAGTCGTATGAAAAAAAATTATTGTAAAAGTTCCAGTCACAATTGGTTTACTATATCCAGTCAGACTTTTTTTTAAAGCTGCCGTTTTTCAGGATCTATAGACTGTTTATTAAAAAAAAGCTTTCGGGATAAGTTGACAAATTTTTCACGGGGTAAGTTGGCTTATAGCATTTACTATGGAAAAAATATTTATTTTTATAAAATTATTTATTTATTTTTTTTAATTTTTAACAACATTGAAAATATTCATTCTTACAAAAAAATTAAAAAAAAATTTTTTTTAGTTTTTTTTTCCACAGATAAAAGGTGGGTTACTGTTTGGCTTTTATACGGACTAATATTTGGTACCAGCTAAAAGTAATATTAAATTTTGGGATAAAATTGTTGCAAAAATCAATTTTAAAAAAATTTCTATTAATTTTGCACTTAATAGTGCATTAATAATCATTTTTATAGTTTGCGCCAACTTACCTCGTGGTGGGGTAAGTTGGAGCAAACTTTTTTTTTATTTTGAGGGTCCGGAAATGCCCCAAGAATTTTTTTTTGTAAATGAATGCAAATTTTATAAGATACCCTAATCCATACACGTTAAGACTACACTTTAATATATTTAAAAAAATGTACTGTTAGGGCTACAGAGCTCATAGAGTAAAAACCGAGCCAACTAGCCCCGGTCTCCCCTATACAAAATATCGGTAAAAAAAATTTCAGAAATTGTTAAAGGAGAGAAACATTGAATAGTTAAGGAAAATACATAAATTTATTTACAAGGCTATTTAATATAATTGATGAACTTTATATATATATATATACATATATATATATATATATATATATATATATATATATATATATATATATATATATATATATATATATATATATATATATATATACACCAAGTTTTACTAACCGTGTTAATTTTAATAAGTATTTTTATTTACTAATATTTTTTTTCTTTATTTATTACTTTTTTTAATCTTACTCTTTTTTTTTTTTTTTTTGGCATTATTTCTTACTATTACATTGAGTTTCTCAAGCTGTCTCCAACGTGCGAGCAATTTATAAATTTAGCAAGATTGGCTGCAATGTAGGAATCGCATGAAAAAGGTACTAGGTTAAGATAAATGTCAACTTGTTATATATGTTAAAGAAACAAAATTTCTAGGAGTCTATATCGATGAAAATTCAGCTTGAAAACATCTCATTAACATTATTTCTTTTAGAGTTTTCAAATGCATCGGCATTCTATATAAAGCGAAAAACATACTACATAAACGGCAGTTGACACAATTATACTATTTATTTACTCACTGCCATATAAACTATGCAAATATTATATAGGGAAGCACTCAAAAGACAAAACTTAAAATAATTTTTATTTATCAGAAACACGCAGCACGCATAATAAACTTTAGAAATTCTTAAACACTCTGCACCACTTCTTAAAGATACGAAAGCTTTGAATGTTTATCAACTTGATATTTTTAATACTTTATGCTTTATGTTCAAGTGTAAAGAAAATGTAACCCCACAAGTATTTCAAAATCTTTATTCTTTAAAACAGATATTAACATTACATGTTAACATTCTCAATGGTCCTTTTTGCAAAACTAAATACGACGAATTTGTATGTCCTATCATGGACCTCTTCTTTTAGAACAAAATCTTTTGCCTAATTTTGACTTTACAGTCAAATTAAATTACTCTGCATTTAAAATTAAAAAAATTATCTTTCCAACAGAAAACATCTTTATGTATTTTTGAGTGTATTTTTTTAATTTTTTTTTCCATTATTGTTGGTATGTTAGAATTATTGTATTAAGCTTAATTATTTACGAATATTTCTATGACTTCTTTGGAAATTTACCAATCTAACAGATCCTAATTTCGTATTAAATTGTTTTAATTCTTGTATTTTGTTAAACTTTATGTTATCGTTTTTGTTATTTTACAAATTTTTGCAACTTTATTGTAATATTACGCATTTATATTATATTATACTCGATACTAAAAGTACTGTAAAGGGCTTCGTGATAAGACTTTCTTGAAGTCCTGCCGCTAAGTTTGTAAAATATAAAATTTGTATTAATAATATTATCTGTACGTAATTAAATAGTATATATATATATATATATATATATATATATATATATATATATATATATATATATATATATATATATATATATATATATATATATATATATATATATATTTTTACATTTTGTGTTGTTAGGTTTATGTAATTAACATAAAATGTGTAGCTCTAGGTGTCGATAGTTATACTAACATAATTAGCTTTCTTTGCCAAGAAACAAATTTTATTTGTTACTTTTTGATTAATTTTGGGAAATTCAATAGTAGAGAAATATATTCTGTCTGGTATCGTGTACCTTGGCTCCAAAAACTGAAGAAACTTTTTAAAACCAGGGTTCTCTACTATACTAATAGGTTAGGTATCAGTGCAAATCATTTTAACAATAAGCCTTGTAATTTGTCTTTGAACTGTGACGCGAGGGACTTGATCTTTACAAACACTTTAATAAAGTCTTTGTAAAGACCAAGTCCCTCACATCTACAATTTCAATAAAATTCTCATAATCAACCGATACCAATACATAACGTCTTTATGTCTTGGTGTCGATTGATTATGAGATGAATATCTAAGCCTAATTTTTCCTAAAACAAGTGCAGAAATGAAGACTTGTGTTTCCGCATCCTTAGACCTAGGAATCGGACTTTTGAGTACGGATATGAGTGCAATAAATCAAGGTTCCTTAGAAATGGTCATAGGACAAATAATCTCTACAATTTATCAAACAGAATGTATTCTTTCGATCTGATCTATTCGATTTCGATCGATAAAGATGCATTATATAATTAATTACTGACTACCAGTTTAAAACATATACTAAATTGACCTAGTAAAACAAAAATACAGAGGCAATCACACCGTTGTTTATATTTGAAATAACGAACATTCTGACATAGAGCAAACTCCAAACATTTATGTCTTTATACATATGACAAATAAAAATGCTTTGCAAAGGATTACAATCACTTGAGCCTAGAAAAATGTCCAACATTTTGCCCTTAACTTAAATGTGAGAACACACGAGTTTCTAAAATCTATTTTCTACTATTTTCAAACAGTAAAAAATAAATTTTATAAATTTGTATTTATCAATAAATTTTAAGATTTATACAACAATCTTTTAGTGTTCAAAAATTATAACCACATAAAGTTTGTTCTCCTTTTATTTTGAGGGGCATACAGATTTTACATAGTCAGCATTTCTTAACACTAAAAAACTAATAATAAAAAATACTTGGACCTCATGTCTTGAAGATAGGTATCTCAAAGACCAAAAATGAGTTTCTTAGCCTAAGTTAAATAATTACCATTTTCTAGATTAGTGGTTCGCTCATCGATGCTTAGTAGTAGATTGTAATGAACATCTAAATAGCCTAAAAATAATTGAGGAAAATTAAATATCAGTAGAAATGGAAAAAAATCACTTAGTTTCTTTAAAAAAATAAACTATTTACAATAATAACAAGAATAAAAAACTAATTATAATACAACTAGAGATATACAAATTATGAATTTTACATAACCGGCCGCATAACGGTATAGCGTTTATGTATATCTTAAACGCGGTAGTGGTGTAGTGGTAGAGCGCTCGCTTCATAAGCGAGAGGTTCTGAGTTCGATTCCCACCACGTCCCTGGTAGTACTGTGCTCAACTTGTTTCAACTTGTGGTTATAACCCTCTCTCAACCTTATGAATTGAGAGAGGGTTATAACCACAAGTAGCATCCTCATCTGTAGTGGCCTTCTCAGCTTTGGGGAGGTTAATTATATATATATAAAAAAAAAATAACGTATTTTTTTTTAACAAAAAATCACATTAATCAATGTAAACAGTATAAATTTTGAAATCGTTAGAGAGTTGTTTTTTGCATATAAATTGTAGTTATAGGGGTAATGGGCACAAAACTTAAATTTGTAGCCCCTCCTTCTTTTTGAAAAACAGATCACCCAGGTAAAAAAAAAAATTTTTATTTCTGGTGCCGAGCAAACAATACGTTTTTCGTAGAGCATTTCTCATTTTGACTTCAACTCATTTTTCACCATTACGTCAAGTTGTAAAGATATTTGGGTTCAAATCTTTAGCATTTGGGATAAATTCCTTAACAATTTTTTTTCAAAAGTATGTCAACCCGGGTCTCAAAAGAAGCGTTATTTCATAGAGATTTCAGAAAACAAAAATATTTTTACCTAAAATTTATTTACAAAAAATATTGTAAAAAAATACTTAAGACATTTTAAAGACTTTAAACAAAATGTTTTTAAACAAAAATTTTTTTATTTATTTATTAAATTTTTTCTTTAGTATTCATTTTTTGTAAAAACGAATATATTTTTTTTAATTGTTGTGAAAATACGCTTTTTTTGAGACTCAGGTGGACATACTTTTGAATAATTTTTTCAATATAATAATCAGATAAATTTTTCATTATCCACGAGAGTTTATTTTAAACACATTTACTTTGATGCCGTGAACAATATTTTGATGTCCTTGAAAGGAAGGTTTGAACAACTAACATTTAAAATTTTTAAAAGCTTAAATTTTGTCTTAAGCTATTGAAGAAAAGGTTTGTGAAAGTGATATGTTAATTGTAAAAGAGATATACAGTGATAAAATTGATGTAGGTGCTCTGGAAACAAAGCTTCAATAACTCAAAAAATAAGTCAAAGTCTCCCTACTCATTCCTTTTGATGAAATTTGAAAATGCGTTTTTTACCTAATGTGGTAATACTATGCAAGCTGTTAACAAGGCCGACGACAGCGGGGGGCCAGGAGACACGTGCCTTCCCTTACTTTATTTTTTTTTATTTTATAGAAATTTCAAAATATAGTCGACTTTTTTTTTAGAAATCGATCATTATACTCCCCCCCTCTCCGTCCTTACTTCATATGTATTTTGTTATTTAGGTGCCCCAAGAAGACCTAACGGTCTTGTCACAGAGCACCGCGGAAGTGCATTTAACAGGAAGTTCACGCCTCCTTCCTTACCATGACGCGACAACAAGGTTAACTTTGTTAACCTTGTTGTCGCGTCATGGTAATTATTAACCATGGCCGTGTTAACTCCGCAACAAGCTGAACACCTAAAAAAATTTTTTCCTTGGCTCGACAAACAAAATCACGGCAGAGGTTATCTATGAAACAAAACTGTTTTAGCTCACGTTTAGGTAAATGAAGCAAAGTGAACTTGGTGGCCCAAATAAAATAAAAAAAAATAATAACTAGTAGCCAAGCGCAAAAAGGCGCATTTAGGAAAAAAGGCCCGAGGAAGGGTTGTTGGTATTGTTGTTTATCCTCCAACAGTGCCATACAGAGGCCACATTACCAAGGCCCGCAAAGACGAGTTCAGCTCACTTAAGAGCATCATAACCAACTTCGCAGATCAAGAGTTAAGTGATTTTGAGAAGAACGAAGGAATTAGAGTGAAAGTAAGAAGTCGAGTTAGAAAGATAGCATAGAGAAAGCGGATAGATATTTCCCTAGATGATAGAATGTGCAGTTCATACTATTAATCAGGTTACCTAATTAATGTATGAGTATAAACGTAGTCAACATTGCTGAAGACGTTTGTTTATACTTAAACACAAATAGAACTGTTAGTTTTTTTGTGTTTTTTTTTCTTTTTTCTTTTCCGATAGGGGTTGTTGGGCGGAGACTCATAACCTGTTTCGCCGAAAGCAAAAAAATTCTAAAAATCGAATCAAAAAATTATTAATGTAATTGTGGTTATTAATAAATTTCATGTAAATTGTATGTCCAGGATTTTACGAAAATTGAGTTTTTCACACGGCAAATTTTTACATTTATGCTGACTTCAAAAACGTTTCACAAAAATCAACTTTTCGTGCTTTGATGGCAACAAAATCTTGAATTAATTGTGAATGATGTAAAGACTGGACAATATCTTGTTCGATGGATATCATTTCTAGACTATTTAGGCTTTCTTTTGTCATAATCATTCTCAAATAGATTTTGAATAATTTTAACTTGGAAAAACTTCTTTCGCTCGATGCAACAGTGATTGGAATAGTCAAAGCTATACGAAGGGCTATGGCGACATTTGGAATAGCATTAATATTCAAACTATCAAACTATCATAAACAAAACTTGAAGCATCAAGACAAAAAACCATCTGGAACAATGTAAGAAAACATTTGCAATTCATTGCATAAATCCTTCGGATCAATATCTGAACCAGACGTATCTGCGAACGCATTAATTAAATCTTCACAACATTTAATCAAATCATTTTGGTGGAACTCTGGTGAAATTTTTTTGGATATTATGTAGAAATCCAAAGTAACGTCATATTTTCTAGAAACATGTAGTTAACGACATAACTGCTTGATCAAACATAACATTACAAAATACAACTCGATATTTTTCTTTTGGATCTATCAATGATTCATAAATGCTTTCATATTCAACTGTTTGCGCATTTTTTTTCTTCTTAAATTTATAGCTTGAAATTTGATTTTATCTGACAGAAATTTAATTTTATTTTATCAACCGTTTCCACGAGTGCATCGTACACAGCTGCTATTTGATTGTTGTGTTAAAGCGCCAAATAAAAAATAAATTTGATGAAAAAACAAAAAATGTGTTATTGCAACAACTGAAGACTTCACCATGTCTCCAAGAGTTGGATTGAGACTGTGACATCTACATGACACATAAAATGATTTCGGATTGAGTTCAAGAATACCTTTAGTTAATTCCACGTTTCTTAAGAGTTTTAGAAAGGTACGGACGCGGTGTGTTTGTGTGTGTGTGTGTGTGGGGTAGAAAGCTTACAGGTGGGTATAAGGGGAGCGGGACTTAAATCAGTGTAATTACTGCGTACATACTTTATGGGTGCCCCTAACAAAAAAATCAACATTATTGATTTTTTAACTCTTTAAATTCAATGCTTTTGTTAAAAAAAATTATGAAACCAAGTTTTAGAAGATATAGAGAACGAGAGATACTCCTCTTTTTACGCATTTGGGCATTTTTGGAAATACCTTCCCCACGCCCCATACTTGCGTGCGTATGTTATGGTACACTTCTTATCATATTTTTTTTTTTTGTAGTTAATTAACATGCTCCCAGAAGTCCTTGCGGTCTTTTGACTAATAAGATTTTCATACTTTTTACTTTCCATTTTATTTTACGTTTATAGAAAATATTGGTGAGTAGGTCCGCGTGATCTCTCGTTTGATTATATAATATATACTTTATATATATATATACTTTTGATTATATAATACTTTGGAAATTTGTAAAAGTTTAATATTATTGTTATTACCTTTGCTAAATGCTTGTTTGAACTTATTTAAGGTTATGACGACAAGATCCTTTGATCTTCTTTCAGATACCTTGTTTTATATTTGTTATATCGTGTTTTAAAAATTTGTGAAAGTTTATTATTTTTATTTTTGGCAATATATAAGTGTAATTTGACCAACAAATGGAAAAAAAACAACAGACGATTAAATAATTCATTTTGAATTAATTTGCCCAAGTAATGATCATAAATTTCCTTTTTTTCATAAGCCGTAAATGATCTTCTTGGCATGAATTGGAATCCAAATTGTGAAGAAAAAAAATAAAAAAATAAAAAGAAAGCAATGCGCAGTGAATTGTCTTACAATCTGAACAAAAGCTGAACAAAAATATTTTCTTTATTATTTCGATTGTTCTAGTCATAGGAGGTTGAAATAAATATTTTACTATTTTTTTGAATAAGTTCATAAGGTTTAATAACTCACAACATTTATTTGCGGACATAGGAGGCAAACCTCTTCAGCTACAACCCTCTCCTCCCCCCTTCTCCGCTAAGGTTTAATAACTTAATACTGAATATAGCATTGCATATTGAGGTCCAAATATATGGAGTATTTATCAAAAAGAATTTAAATGTAGGGCAAAGTCATTTAAGTTAAGCCAAAAAAGAAATTTTTAAAGTTAGAGTTTCATTTGTGCTAGAGTAACTCTGAAGTTATTTGATTCTATTTTTTCAGTTTTTTTATCTTTATTTGATCTTTTACTGATCAGCGCAGCAGTTTTATGCTGATCAGTAAAAGATCAAATTAAGATGAAAAATAGAATCAAATAACTTTAGAGTTACTGGCTAACCTTGAGATCGACTTCTTAAAAATGTAGCGGAAGCATTGGACCAATGCAAATTAATTTTAAATTCTAAACTATTGCCCAGTAACCAACTTTTATTTACTAGTTTAATTTTTAATATAATATTTATATTCTATTGAAAGTTTATATAGGGGCTCTATGAAAAGATTTTGGTGACGTATTGTCTTCTTCATCTTCTTTATATTTTATATTGTATATACAAAAACGGTGCTTGTTGACAAGATTTTACTGCCTTTTTCGTTCTACGGACATTTTTTCTCTTGCATATATGAATAACGTTGTCTGATAATGCATTTATGCTCATTGCTTGTAACTTGCCACATTTTTATGTCCAAGCTGTTGTGTAGCAAGCATTCAAAAGTACGTATCCAAGCATGAAAGGTAGACCAAAATTGCAATTTTGCAATCAACCATACCTTTTAATCCACAATTCATCATTCAGAGTAGTACCACATATGTAGCATTTTTATGCAGAACGCGTTGGTTAAAGCATTGCTTTCTTTTCCGTCTGTCATTGTGAGTAACAGATTGTGCTTCAAAATAAATTTAAATTCACCAACAGTACACAGTTTTGGAAGAAACTCAGATATTACTTTGTTAACAAAAAACTTTGTTAGTTTCTAATACAATAGACTCCTGTGCTTATTTTGAAAATAAAAATTTAATTGATCTGCAATAAAGTGTTGACGATGGTAGAGGACTTTGCCAAAAAATAACATTACAGTCATCATCAAATCTCAATGGGACAAACGCAAACACAAACAAAAAATTATCGTTAGTATGGGAGTTCTCAAATCTTTGCTTATAGGTACTGTAGCAAAAACTTTGATCACATCCCCGTTTGCTTAGTACGACGAATTTGAGTATGCATTTTTGGAAAATTGACTCTGTGTTTTAGTTAAACGTTCGGTTGTTCAAGCATATCCGTAAATTTAGAGGATATGCTTGTAATTTTTAATTGTATATTTTTTTCGAATCACTAGAACATCTGTCTTAGAAAAAAGTCACACAAAAGAGAATTTCGTTCTTCCTTTCAATGTTTTCGCCATACTTCAAATAACTCCAATTTTGTAATAGAATACACTAGGTTTAAAAAAAATTAAATAAAAATAAAACGAGCAGACGCGTGCAGCCAAATTTTTATATTTAGACACCTTATTGTTGTGGCTATACTATATAAAAAAATTAGCCTGGATATATTTGGATAAAATAAGTTACATGCTTTGAAAACAAAAATAAATGAATAAGAAATTTTAACTTGTACATAGCTTTTTTTAGATCAACAGAATATCCTTTATGGCAACTATTTGAATTAAATTTTCAATAAAATACAAAGTACATACTGATTAAAGTAAAATTCATAACAGTACATAACCTCTAAAGTAAATTTCATCACAGCAGAGTTTATTATTATTCACAATAAATTAGCTTTAACTTATTGTTTAACCCGCCACAAGGATATTAGAAAAATAAAACCTTATTCAATTAAAATAGTGCTTCAGATTAAACTTGTAATGGTTTTTCAAACGTTAGTTTGACTTCACAAAATATTTGTCGGCTATCAGTTGTCCCGGAATCTTGCGATTGATTTTTTACTACCTTGCAGACAAGGTAGGACTTTGAAACTTCCAGCATTTGTGCAAATTTAATAAATGTACATGTTAAAATTGTTTTCAGAGCCAACTGGAGAACTCCTCTTTTTTGAATCTCTTTTTTATTTTTTTTTATTTATTTTAACTTTCAAACTTTACTTTATCTTGACAGGATTTGTGAATTCCCAATGAACATGCATGTTAAATTTGTTTCCTGGGCAAGGGGGGTCGTACACTAATTTTTTTTCTCAATTATTTTGTTTTTCGTTAAAGTTGTGGTTTATAAAAATTTGGAAGAAAGATTTTTTGCAAAAAAGCTTTGAAAAGGCATTTTTTTGATTTATTTGTTTAAGTATTATTTTTTTTGTTGGGAGGAAATAGGACAGTGGCTATGATAAAAGTTTACCGTAAAGGAGCCGGGTATATTTGTAACTATGCTGCTGCTTTTCGCTTCTCTTATTCAGCGTAGCCGTTGTCAGGGCTGTCCTAAAAGGGACTCTCATAGAGAGGGGGGGGGGTCGTATGAGTTTTTTGCCAACTAGACACACACACACAAAAAAAGGTCCTCGATATTTGACATTTGCAAACTATTCTTCAAAACTTGTCAACTGAAATGCTAGATGTACAAATGCGGTAACTCAAACTCGAATGCATATATAACAGCATAGGGGATTGGGGATACCCCCTGCACCCCCCGCTCGGGACAGCCCTGGTTGCAACAACCACTCTAACAGAAATGAGAATTAATTTTTATTTTATTTATTTATTAATAGCTATTCATAAAACTGTTGTCTGGAATGAACTAGTTTCAATTAGTCTAGTCCAGACAACAATAATTCCAGTTCGTCATTTCCAGAAATAACTTTCATTTTGGTTAGATTTAGGTTTTTAACAACAACCACGCTGAATAAATGAAGTCAAAATACAAAACTTAGAATAAAATTGCAAAATGCAGAGCCATTTCAAAACCAAGAACAATAAACCAGACAGTCTTTTAAAAAAAGCTTTTAAATAACTAATGTAAATAACATGAAGATTAATTAAAAAAAAAAAAAAAAAAGTTGAAAAAAAAAAAGTAAAAGTAATTAACTTAAAATTTTTTTTACATAACCACAACAAAAAGAATGTCCAATAGGACTTTGTTAATAGTAACAAAAGCAAAAAAATAATAATAACTATAAATGTGTTTAGATAACATGTCTGATGTCATACTGAAATAGCGTGCTGCAGGGGGCTTCAGTACTTACACCAACTATCTTATAGCCTGCTGCCGCAAAGAGAACCGCTACATCTACTGATGTAGCGGCTCTCTTTTGGGGGTTACTAGCAATCTTTTCTTTCATTCTTTTTTTTTTGTAAAAACCGTATACTATAAAGATAAGCAAAACGAGTAAGCAATTGCTGAAATTAACTATTTGCGACATTATTCCTTTTTTTACTATTTACGAAACTATTCTTTTTTTGTTTTCGACACTATTCATTAAATTCATTTGGGACACTATTCATTTTTTTGCGACGTTAGGCCTTTTTAATATATTCGACACTATTCTGAAGTTCATTTTTCGACACTGTTCCTGTCACCCACATTTATATATACATTTTTTTTTAACATTTAAATTAGATTTGAGTTTATTAACAAGTCTCTAATGTTATGCAATAATTTCTTAGTATTCAAAATTTATGACCATATAAATTTTGAGCAACCTCCCCAATTATTAAGGGGATTTAAAATATTATGTTTAACTAAGTTATAAGTTCGTCTGATAATCAAACTCTGTTCCTCATTCAAAAGTTCGAAGCGAAAGTTAAGTCTTTTTTCGTGAATAAGTAATCAAATAACGCAGACTTCATCGTTAAAATTTGTCGCAGAATAACGAAGAAAATTACGTTTTTCTAAGTGACTTTTGTCTACAAGGTCATTCGTATTTTTCCAACAATATTATCAAATTAATTTTTTTCGCAAATTTAATTTTATCATTGATTAATGTTTTTTTATTACATAAAGACATTCTTTAATGCAGTGGCTGATTTTTAATTTTTATAACTTTTTATTTTTCTAAACTTGCCGTCACTAATTATTACTTTTTTTTTGTAAAATATACAAATGGCGGGGGCAAGAAAAAGACAAAAATAGTCTTATTGCCAAGCCCCTAAATATCCGTACATAATAAATTGATTAAAAACTTATGAAATGAAGTTTAAGTTTGTTATGTTTATTTTAGTTGACAATTATCGTTTTGTATTTTTTGGGAATACACTTAAAAAATTAATATATAAGAAATACTAAACTCTCCTGTTTTAGTATGTTATTTAAAAAAAAGAGAAACCTTTTCTTAAAATAAGATACTAAAACAGAAGAAATAGGGCATAAATAGCAGAAGTTTTGAATAATTTTTTTTTTAACATATAAATAAAATGGTTTAAAAAAATATTATCTATGAAAATATAAGTGAAACAAAATGCAAGATTTAATTTTAATTTAAATGCAAGATTTAATTTTTGATTTACATACAAGTATTGCGTGGTATTATACCACGTCAACAGCAATGTAAAAAGGTTTCATAATTTGAAAATGCGGCGATTCCCTTTATCACCAAACCGATTAGAATTACTTAATCAACAGTATCTTTAACTAATAGTATTATTAATTGTTACATACAAATGAGGTCTTTTAATATGTTGTTAAGAACCATATTAAACTCATTTATAGACTTTATGGTAGCCAATAATATAATGATGCCTACTTGCGTATATTTTGAGATGTAATATAAAAATAATCATGAAAAACCAACGATTTTGGTTTATAAACATACTTTTGGTAAATAAAACATACTTAAGTAATAAACCTAAGTATGTTCTTGTTTATATCACATTAGAATGTTTAAAAACGTTGAAACAACCACCTTATTCGGTTTGCGTGTAAACTTTATATAATCAAAACCTTTGAATTTTGAACTTTAAAACTGTTGACTTAAATTTAGAGTAAGAAAATAAAAAATAAAAGTTACTAATTTGTTGCCCTCACATTTAGGGTAGGGATGGTAAATATTTTAGGGTATTTTTTTGCCAAGCTCCAATCACCACAGGTTTTATTTAACCTAGGTATAAATAATTGCTTATATTTGTAATTGGGTCATACTTATATTACATAGTGGCGTAGTAAAACATTTTTGGCCAGTAGGCATACTGACCCAGGTGCCTAATTTCTGTTACTCTAGAACAATATTTTTTACTAAAAAAAAACAACAACAAAAACTCTTTAAATACATCTTGAGGCTCCTAAAGCTCGCGGCCCTGGGTCTAGTTGCTTGAGGGACAGTAAATGTTGCTTACACTGGCCTTGTTTTAGTAAGAAATTTTCATAAATAGCTCTAAATTTTTCAGCCCATAAAATACCGTAATTCTTAAAACCAGTGCCGGATTAAGACTTGCAGGGTCTGAGGATACTTTTGGCCTTTTTTCTTATTAAAGTGGCAAAAAAAACCTTACAAAAATAAAGCATTCTTTTAAAAATTTTGGAGCTCCTAAATCTGCGGGACGTGGGGTTGTAGCCCCAATAATCCAGGACTGGTTTAAACTTTCCCTCCTCAGTTTTTAAATAACAAAAACTTTTACGCAAAAGACCTGTAAAAAAAACTAACAATTATGCCAATTATGCCTTTCAAATAGTTTTCTATTTATATACCCTTTCTGAGTCTCCCACGGGTATACGCACCTTCTCACTGCCATGTTTCAGCTTTGTCTGAATTAACTTAACTTTTTTGCATTATTGTTGTACAAGATCCTCTCAAAGTTATTGTAGAATATAAGTAAATTTACTCACTTATTTTATATAGATTACTTTAAATAAAATTTACTTTACAAATTATATATATTATTTAAAAAATATTATTTCATTTGTAAATTTAATTTACATTTGGTACTTTTATGTAATTTATTTTCATATGCAAGTTTTTTTAATATAATTTTTTTATAATTAGTTACTTTTATAGGCAAATGTAAATTAGAGTTTGAGGAACTTATTATATAATGAACTTATTATGTAATTATATATTATGTAATGTAATTTTCAAACATAATTAACTTTTAAATGTAAAAGTAAACAGCTTTTTCATGTGACTTACTTTTACATGTAAAAGTAAATTACTTTTTGATTTAATCTACTTTTACATAACTTACTTTTGAAAGTAAATAAACTTATATTATAAAGAAAAAGTCGTTTCAAAAAAATTAACTACTTATACGGAAATGTAAATTTAAATTAAACGTTAAAAATTACTTATGTAATTTACTTTTTGATAAAAATTAACTTACTTGTATAATTAAGAAAAAGTAAGTAAAAGAGCCATCCTAGGCTGTAGCAAGTGTAGCAATTGCTATAGTCAGCTCAGTTTTTTTTTCTCTTTTCATTTTTTATATACATGTTTTTTTCATGCAAAAGAGAAAAATAATTTTAATAAGATATGGAGTCAAAATACGGCGCTTCAAAAACTTATTCAAAATCGTATCTGAGCCAACTTGACAATGTTACAGAAATATTTCATTTGGAAAAATGAAATGCTTCACTGAAAAACCGATGTTTTTAACGGGTTTTGTCTCACATGGCCACAAATTTTTGAAAGAATGTCAAACATCTCGCAGCGTATTAACTTAAATTGAACTGGGAGTTAAATAAAATGGCAAATCGATTGAAGCAACTGTAGCTTAAGTCAATTTGTCCTATTTTGAAACAACTCTATACATACCCCCGATAATTTATTATATATTGAGGCTATTTAGCTGCGATCATTTTATTAAAAGGAGGCCTAATGACTGAAAGTCATCAAGCGAGAACCATTAGCAAAAAAAAAAAATTGTGTAGCAAAGACAGAAATTCTGTTAAATATCCACTCTCCGTTTATAAAACTGTTTTTAATGAAGTGGATAGCAATCATTAAATGAAAAGTTTTTATAATTATAAAGACTAAATTAAATCCGTCTGTTGGTTTCTCTATTTAGTCTATTATGAAAATGGTGGAATTTGTTTGTTTTTGTAAGTTTTGAAATTTGTTTGTTTATGAAAAATGGTGAAATGTGTTTTTGCTGTTCTACGAGTTATTTATCATTGAAGAAATCAAACGGTTTAAAAACATTTTTAAAAATTTATAGATTTCCCAGAGACAAAGAGAAGAAAACACGTTGGATAAATGTTTACCTAAAGCGAGTTTTAAAACGTCTAACAACACTTTAATAGATGATCGGATTGACATCAAAACTTCCAAAAGGTTAAACTAAATAACATTTTGCACAACTTTCCTCCCAGATAGATTTTTAGTTTATTTTAAAATTAGAAAGAACTTTCTACTTCTTTTTTTTTAATTTGGAAATTTCTACTAGGAAATTTCTATTATTCTTTATGAAAAAGTGTATGTTAAGAAAATGTTATTGTATCAGGAAGTTGCTGTTTTTGGAAAACCAATTATGTAAATTCTCTTTTAAAAATGAATATAATACAGATATAAATCAACATAATAAACATCTTTCCATGTTATTACGCATTTCCGATCAAGATGGAAAGACGAGTATTTGAAAAATCTGCGTGAATATCATAAATCTTCCAAAGTTAAAGGCTCAGATCTAATTAAAAATGGCGATATGTTTTTATTAGACGATTCTCCTTGGAATTGTCTAATAAAGCTATATCAAAGGAACTTTCTACTACTTTTTTTTTTAGTTTGGAAATTTCTACTAGGAACTATTATTCTCTGTGACAAGGTGTTTGTTACAAAAATGTTATCGTATCAGGAAGTTGCTGTTTTTGGAAAACCATTGATATAAATTCTTTTTCGAAAAGTGTTTTAGATATTTTGATAACTTGTAATACAAGTTATATGTTTGATAAATTAATTTTGAAAATGTTGTGAAAACCATTAAACAAATAAATTCCTAATTTTTATGTGATTAAATTCATTTAACTTTAGAATCAGTAAGGAAGTCAAATAGCAAAGCAAAGACAATTATATGTGATAAAAATCTAACTCTAACATTTAATGAAAAATCTTGGTAAACTACTGATGGTATTGTTTTGTTGTTTGACTTTTGTTCACGTTTTCTTATTATACTTACAATGTTCTTCTTAATCACCCTGAAACTTCTACTATCTCTAACGTTAACAAGACTGGTGATTTTGTTAAACTCGCTGTCACACAATGGAAAACTTTTAATCTAAAAAGTTTGGGCATATATTTTAGGTTCAATAATGATCAAAAAGCTTCCTCAGTGATCTAAATGATAAAAAGTTTGTTTTGGATTTTTGTGATACAAAAATCAGAAAATAGGCATAAAGTATCAACACATGCCACGAGGCATTTCACAAATTATACACGTGAAGAAATAGTCTAGCTGATTAAAACGCTATTAAGAGAAACACTTTTGTTACAAATATATTATGTTACGAAAATCTGTTACAAAACCACTTGAAACAAAATTTAGAAATTTAAGAAAAGTATCTTTTAGACATATTTTTTAAGTGTACTTTGAAACCGATGAAGTCTCTTGTTTACATTAACATGTATTTTAAAATTATGATTTGCTTAATGAATATGAAATTTTGACAGTATAATGTTTAATTTGTTAAACTTTGGTCAATATCTAAAATCATTTGAAATAGGTGGATTAAAAAGTCCTTTTGACAATACTGTTCAATGGCTTTTCTTCAATTTGATTAAAGATAAAGTTTGTTTGAATTCCATATTTAATACTTTTATGCTTTAATGTATTACTTAATTGAAATTGAGTGTTATCATCACAATATACTTTTCTATATTTATTTATAAAAAACCACTGAAAACTTTCTAAAACAAAATCAAACAAAGAACTATGTTGTTTTAAACAAAGAACGATCATATTAAGTTTGTCTTGTTAGGTTAACATTTATTCATTGACACTTTTGTTTTTATTATTTGCTGAGATTTGTTAATTGTAACGTTGTTAATTGCAATATGCCTGAAGTTTTCTGTTTTGGGGTTTTAAAAGCATTCCTTATTTAATTAAAGCAATATATTTTTATTGAAAAATTTAGTTACTTTATTATTTGATTTGACACCTGTTTCTTTTTTTCATTATTTGACAAAAGGTCTTTTGTAATGAAGTAATGAAGTTTGTTATATTTTATATATTTATTATATATTTATATGTTTCATATATTTTATATATTTATAAATTGTTTTTATAAATTTATATAAATTGTTACAGTGTCTATTTTAATTTTCAGATATTTTATAAAGTAAGCCATTATATAAAACGTAAGGTGTTTTAAAACAAATTTTAATTAAATAAAAAAATTGAATTTTAAACAAATTTAGATTAAATTTGTCGTTTTCATTTTCAAATATCAACCTCCAATTTTTTTACAGACCAAAACATTTTAACAACCACAAATATTTTGTAGATTTAAATATATAGATAAATTTATATGATAATGTTTTGTGTATTATTTGACATAATTACATTGACTGGCATTTGGAATACCAAGAACTAAATGAAAATATATCGACTGAGGATAAGGGTTCGGTCAGGGTTTTAGTCATGATTAAAGGTCATAAAAGACAAGTAAACTATCTTTTCGTTAAAAAGTATTCAATTAAACTAGATGGTTTTAACGTCGCGTAAATCAAGTAACGTTCTTCCGCTCTAAACGGACGGAAGAAGAAAGCAGTGGTAGAGGACCTTATCTATCACTATAAGCCACTGTACATCCAAGGCTGGCGCGAATGTGTGCTACCCCCCTACCCCCACCTCCTATCAATAAATTTTATTTCATTATGTCTGCAAATTTAGTTCTTTTAGACCAGCAATTCGGCTATGTAGATCATATCGTACACCTAGATCAAGGTTGCCACAAGTCAAAAAGTGTCAAACTGAGAAAATCAGGGTTGAACTTTTAAGTTTTTAATTTTTTTCCAACTAAGAGTACCATTTGTATCTGTCATTTTGTAAACATTCGTTTTAGACTTGTGGTATTTTGTCACCATGTACAACACATAACATACTATCAAATGACATTCATAACTCAATATCCATAATTTTTGACTTGTGGCACCCTTGATCTGAGTGTGCGATATAATAAAGTCGGCAAACTTGAACTTTTAGTACTATTGGCAAATGTGAAAAGCGAAGACCTTTTTTTTTTTATACAAAAAAATATTTATGGCATTTTTGCTAAAGTCAATAAAAATCCTGAATCCGCCCCTACATCCCTAGTCGTTAATATAAGATTTTTTTAAAGTAATCATTTGAATAAAGGTCTTATAATTAGTGCCTTAATAAAAAAACTTTTCAAGTGGCTATGTAAAGTAGATACTCATAATTCGAACTTTTATAATTCGAAAGATCATTTAAATCAAACAAATTCTTCGGTCTATTAAAGATTGAAAATTTAGAATTTAACTCCAATTTAAAATATACTCGAATTACTTTTGTAATTCGAACATATTATGAGACTTCTTGAGAATTTAAATTACATGAGTAATTTGTGTAACTTTGATCGACATGAAATTATGATTAACTGAAACTACGATCGACATAACGAAACTCTTGTTGCGTATTTAAATTTAGCGTTGCGTAATTTACGGACTACAAATACGCAGCATACTTAACAACTAACACGTTGCAAGAGTTTCATTAACAATGACGAACATAATTCAAACAGTTTTATAGCATAGCCACTTGGTGGGTTTCTTTATAAAGACACTAAATATAAAACCTATTATTTTTGAAGTTTAAAAAAAAAAATAAAACCTGATATTTATCAAACAACTAACACAAATATAAAAATCAATTTCCCTATAAAACTACGCTTAAATGATATCACAAATTGAAGACGATTTTTTCTAACGGATAAAAAACAGGAAAAAAAAGAAAAAAAAAGAAAAAAGATAAAAGAAAACATTTATAAATTAAACGATAAGTAAAATCAACTAAAAAGAAGAATAAATAAATGTTTTAAAAGAAGAAAAGAAAAAGAAATATCTGAAAGAAAATACGTAAAGAAGTATAGACGGGTTGCTTTGTTTACATTTTTAAGCGCACGCGCAAAAAAACGACAGGCAAAACATGTTCAAATTTATATTTATATATATAAATATATATATATATATATATATATATATATATATATATATATATATATATATATATATATATATATATAATATATATATATATATATATATATATATATATATATATATATATATATATATATATATATATATATATATATATATATATATATATATATATATATATATAGGAAAGTGCTAATTGAATATATAAATCTTATTTAATAGTTAAATGTAATACAAACTAATAAATATTATTCAATTACACTTGTTTAAATACAGTTAAATGCATTTTGTAGCAACTCCTTAAATTTAAAGTCCTACTTTATTAGGTGGATAATTTTGGTCATCTTTCTACAACTCTAAGCTATTTCTATATTTATAGAATTTCATTTAAAAAATACCCATTTCATAACAATTTCATTTTTCAATTCCATCGGGACTTGCGCTTAGGATAATCAGTCACAGTGGAAACAGTTTCAGAATATGAAATTATTTGTAAAGATTTGTGAGGGTTCATCAATATTTACATTGTACCCCATTTTATAAACAGATTCAGTATTTTATAAACAGATGCCTGTAGATTTTCCAAGTGGTTTTCCTTAAAGTTTTAGACAAATTTTCTATAGAATATAGTTGATTTTGATCAGATCTCATGAACAATTTGAGTGAAACTTTTGGTTTTTCTGTAATTTTATCTTGGCTTTCGTTAATAAGCAATAGCTCATAATGAGCAGTAATTGGTTTAGCCTGAACTTAAAGCCTAATTTCATATGCAGTGTCTGTTTTATTACAGTTCTTTGTTTCATCAATTTATCAACTAATAATTTTAAAAACAACAGCTTTTGATGCTAATTTATCTAAATTTTGATACAAATTCTCTGTTTTTTTATGACTTAACTGGATTGATAGAAGTATAGGTTAATGGAAGTATATCCTGTTAATTTTAAATTTAGTTTACTTTTAAAAATTGGCAAAGTATTTATTGATACTGGCTAACAAAATTTGACACATTTTAACGCGCTGGTTCCACTTTAGTGAGAGACTTTTTCTATTCACATATTTTACTCGTACAAACTTCACACCGTAACTTTTGCTTTACTTTGCTTTTGCTCAAATGTTTTGCCTATCATTTTTTGCGCACGCGCTTTAGAATGTAAACAAAGCAACCCGTCTATAGTAAATAGAAGTTAACAGAAAAAAAGTTAATGAATGAAATAAATAAAAAGAATGGAAAACAAAGAAAAAAAACTATTTATACATCGAAATAAGATCGGCATATTAAGTTTTTTTAATTTTTTCATATGTTTCTTTAGTTTTATTTCATATATTTGATTTAGTTTTATTTCATATATATTTTTTAGGATTCTTTATTTACGATTTATTTTTTAGTTATGCTGCTATGCAGTCTTGCAACGATGATTTTTCTTTAGTTTTTTTTAGCGTATAAAGTTTTATTGTTTTTTGCAAGTGATTTATTGTTTTAATTTTTAGTTATTAATTATATTTTAATTGTGATATATAATCTGTTATACAGTTATATATTATATGTTTTTATTTTTACTTAAGCCATTTATTATATGTTTTATTCTACTGAGTATTCTTTATTTATTACTGCTTTTTATTGTTAATTTTATCTTGTTTTTTTGTTGTTGTTGTTGTTTTTTTTTGCCAAAAGTACTTAAAATAATTTTTTGTTTTGTTTGTTTAACTTTTATTTTGTTTTGATTTTCGCAGTATTTTTCTGCTTATATTTTATGTATTTATTTAGTCATATTATTTGCAATATATTTTGGATATTATATTATAAGAACTATGATTAATATATTTACTAAATCTTTATAGTTTTTTTTAGCAGAGTTTGTTTTTATGTTATCGTTAGTTGTTAGGTTTAGTCAGTTTATTACTGTTTGTAACTGTAACTTTGTATGTATAAACGATTGTTGTATGGAAAATTATACCGATTTATTTAAATTATTATAATTACTGTACTATTATTATTACTATTGTTAAAATAACATGTTATAATTATTTATTATTATTATCATAAATATTATTTTTACTATTACCATTACTATTTTAATCATCGTCATTAGGCGTTTACTTAGTGTTAGTAGTTTATACTATTTGTAAACAACTTTGAAATGTAATATCGAATATTTCAGAAATATATTGATTGATTGATTAAATACGATAAAAAGTTTTCACATATCGAAGCTCCGTAAGTCTATAATTACCTTCTACGTAAAAGCAAAAAAGTTATAAAACAAAAACTACCTTTAATAATCCATGTTATTGAAAAAACAATCGATCCAAAAACCACAAAAAACAAGCAAATTGGTTTATTCCCAAGTCTAAACATGCTTAAAAAAGCAATAAAATATATTAGTAACACTTTTAGAAATCTTTTTGAAATTAATTACCGTTTTTATATATAAACTTTGTTGGAAAGAGATTTTCATTGTTAAAATTAAATAACCTTTTAAATTCTTTGTGAAATTATTTGACAAGAAAGACGTAAAAGTTTTTCGACGGAAAGTTTTTCTTTATATAGCATTTTTAATTGGTTGTTTGAAAACAATGGCAAACATTTTATCGAATTATCATTAAAAATTATTTAATTAAGATTGTATTTAGAATCCTTTTTTCAACCGTAATATAAAATTTTTACAAATACCAATTGTTCAAAAACACAAGTTCAATTAATTTATTGCAAAATAAAAAAGGGGACGGAGTCTGGGCATGGGGTTTGTGCAAATATTTACTACAAATGCTATTTGGAAGGTTTTGTTTTGAGGACTTTTTTTTAAAAAACCAATCGGCAATTTTCAAGGATTCACTCACCTTTCTTTCTCATTTTATTCATAGAATCGTCCTTGGATGCATTTATTACTCACTGAATCTTGCATGTAAAATAAGTTTAAACCCCCATTCCATCCTCACTCACTGTTTTCCGTTAAATTATATTTTAGCACTTTTTAAATTAAAACTTTAAGAATAAGAACAAATATTTTAAGGTAACTTAAATAAAAAACGCTCAAAAACGCCCCTCTTGTCACTCATTTTCCAGAATTTTTATTTTACTGGTTGTTGTAAGAAAAACACTTTATAGCTCGTTTGGAAATTGAAAACGATGGAAAAGTTTCTTTTTTTGATGAAGTCATTCTTTATTATCTGGTTAAAAATCTTATTAATAAGAAAAGTTTTTCAAGAATTTCTAAGTTAACTTTCTTACTTCATTTATTCAAGAGCTAGCGTGTCTAAACTTTGAGCGGTCGGGGCGCAATGGTTATAGCAGTTCCTTTAGAGGCAAGAAATCCAGGTTTCGAAGCAAGCTCTGGTCATATTTTGCGCCATCACGCAAAGGAAGGAGGCGTAATCGTCCTAAATAAATGCTCTACCGCGGTGCTCTGTTATAAAAAAGGTCTTCTTGGGAAAACAAAAATTAAAAAAATTAAAAAAACCAACATTTTTTTAATGCAATTAAGTGTTAATCGCAACAACAACAAAAAAAAAAAGATTGATGAGATGAGTATGTATCTAGAATGCTTAAAAGAAACTGTTTTTTTATACCGGGGCAACGAGCCCACTCTCCAGTAAGTTAACTTTGAGTTAAAGTTTTCCTAAGAGTGAAAGATTTATAGTAGGAATGTACCGGATCGTAAATTTTGAACTCCGGCCTAAACGAGATTTATATTTATATAGTTTTTTACCTTCAAAATTGAAAGTGAAAGCCTGCTCCTCAGCATCATGGCTACATGATATATATTTATAACCTATAATATATGTGTATATATATATATATACATATATATATATATACATATATATATATGTATACATATATATATATATATATATATATATATATATATATATATATATATATATATATAAATATTATACTTTTACAACCTATAATAAATACATACATATATATATATATATATATATATATATATATATATATATATATATATATATATATATAATAAATATATATATATATTTACATAAATATATATATATAAATATATATATATAAATATATATTTATGTAATATATATATATATATATACATATATATATATATATATAATATAATATATTTATTTATATATATATGTATATATATATATATATATATATACACATATATATATATATATATATATACACACATATATATATATATATATATATATATATATATTATTAAATATATAATATATTTATTTATATATATTATATATAAATAAATAGAGTTTGTTTGTTGCCCAAAACATAGTTTTGGGCAACAAACAAGCTCTTTTTTATCAAAAATGATAACAAAGAATAACAACTCTTTTTGCACCACGATATTCCTAAACTTTTAGAAATCTTTACATAATTGATTACTGCAAATAAAACAAAGCAAAGCTACAAATATGCGGTCTAAAATAGTTTTATTTTATCGCTTGTTGCACTTTCGTGTGGAGGCCCTGCTCAAAGTAGTGACTTTTTAATATAAACATAAAGAAGATTTATTGGCTTAAGTACATACATCGACTATCTTATAGTCTGCTGCTACAAGGAAATGTTGCTACATCGACTAACTTATAGCCGGTTTCTGCAAGGAAGTGATGCTACATTGAGTGAGGATTTGATATAGGGCAGCAATCTTTTTTCTTTTATTATTTCAATTAAAGTTTCTAATGTTTAAAAACTCTCCACTAACAAGAGCGCAACAAGCGAAAAAATAAAATTATTTTAGAGCGCTTAATTGTAGCTTTACCTAAAATTACTTTGTATTTGTTAAGAATTTTGACCTATACATAGGTCTTCATTGCCCTGTAGGACAATGATTTTTTGATTTAATTTACACAATCTGTTTCACATGTCTTAAATAAATAAAGTAAAAAATAAAAACTCCAAACTCGCAAACTCCGGCCGTAATTCCGGTACATCCCTAGTTTAATGTTAAGGGCAACTTCCTATTATAAAAATGATTTTTGAGTAGTAATAAGTTGCAACAGTTTTTGTTTAAGCTTTAAAAAAGATTTTTTAAACTTTAAGCTTTTAATTCCAAAAGTTTGTTCATGGTAAAACTATCAAAGAAGAAACAATAACTTTATATTGCAAAACATATTTAATTATCATGATGCTTTAAATTGATACGCCACTAAGAGTATTTTTATGACAAATATCAATAAAGATGTGATTAACGTCGAAGAGCTTGCGTATGTTCCTAGGTACAATCACGCAAAGAATTATTACAGTACTATTTTTTTTAAAAGAGTTAAATTTCATAATTGTAAATCTACGAAAAAGCTATATTTTGCACAGTTCAAAAGCTAAAAGCGCAACCCAAAGAATAAAAAAAAAAAAAAAAAAATGTCTAATGGGTGGAGACTTATGTACAAATGTTAAAATAATAACATGAGACTTAATTTTTTAAGTAAACTAGACAATATGTTATTACAAAAAAATTTATAAAAAATACTTTTTCTTTAGTTATAAAAATGAGCTCAAAAAAAACGCGTCAACAAGTTATACAAAAATAGAATTATACAAGGAAAACTGTTTAAAACGGAAAATGTTCTAAAATCAACTGAATATTGTATAATTAAAAAAAAATTTTTTCTGAATTTTTCTAAAAAAGTATTTTTAAGAAAATATTTAAAAAAATATAATTAAAATAATAAAAAGTTATATAGTATAATTAAAATAAAGGAAACTGGAATTTGTGCAAAATTTTGAATTTTTATCACACACACTGATAAATTGTTAAAAACAAAGACAAACAAAATATTTTCAGCAGAAGTCAATAGCAAAACAGTCTGAGCAGCAAAGAGCCATCACTTGCATTAAATGCGGACGCTTGCATAAAAGGTTTTTTTAACAAAAATTTTATTTTGGATGACGAATCTTTACTTTATTTACTTTGCCAAACTCCACAGTTGTTGGGAATGATGGGTATTACTCCAGTGACCCCAAGAATGCTTCTCCAGTCCTCAAGTACAAAAGAAAGGCTAATTTCGAAATCAAAGTATTGGTATGGGTTGCAATTAGTTCCAGAGATATGACGATTCTTTTTACAAAATTACGTACAAATAAGACTGCATTGAAATTATTTTAATTCTGTTCATATGTGAACAATATCCTGATGACATTTACGTTTTTTGGCCTGACTGAGCTGTCCGACTGACTGAGCTTCGGCTCATTGTGCTAAAAATGTCATTCCTTTGCTGGACAGTGAAAGCGTTAATTATTTTCTTAAAAAAGATAATCTTGTGAATTATCTTGAGATAAGGTCAAGGCTTTTGGGGTTATTTGAAAGGTTTAGTCTACAAGAGAAAATTGGAAGCCAGAAATGTTCAAAACTGATTAGAAGAATCAAGTATTGTTTAAAAAAAATCACTTTAAAGGTAGTTTAGAAGTTTGCGAGCTCAACTAAAAGAAGATTGAATGCAGTTTGTCTTAAAGGATTACCAGAAAAGAATTGATTAACAATATTTAATGTACATTAGTCCAACAAAATAATCATAATTTGAGTTTTTTCAAAAAAACAAAGTTATACTTTTTTAAATGTTTTTTAGGAGTTTCATTTTTCAGGAAACACCCGTTATTCATAAACATCAAGTGACTTTGTTTACTTATACAAATTGTTTATCTCTATTAATATTTTATGGATAACAAATTGTTATCCATTCAGTATTAAAGTTTTTTTTACTATTGTAATTAGTCATTTAGTAAACACTTGTTTACCTTGACTATGTTACAGTAGCTTATGTATCTGTGAAATAGTAAAATACGGTTTTTAGATTTATTTAACTAATATTTTTATATATACAAATATATAATTTTATAATTATTATAAGTAATAACTTTTGAAGTTATGATATTTTTATATTCCAATTTATTTTAGTTATTTTAAGTTAAAATATTTAATATTTTAGTTTATTTAACAAAAATACAAAAATACATCTAAAAAAATAAAATTAAACCTAAAAATAGAAAAAATACATAAACAAGTACATAACTACATCTTAAAATACTTATTGAGTTTTAACTGAGAATTCAACTTCTTTCAACTTTATTTTGTCTAATATAAAACTTGTAATCAAATTGATCAAATTGAAATTAGATTGCAATCAAATATTACTTCAATGTTTAAGACTGTGGTACCGTTTGATAGAAAAATAAAAAATTGTGCACTATTCGAATAAAAAAAAAAGGTAATATATATGGTGATATAAGTACAGTTGTCTAATTTATCATTAGGTGATGAATAGTCAATATAAGAATAAACACCTAGTGTGCACGGGACGTAAAATACCCAGTGTGCACGGGACGTAAAATACACAGTGTGCACGGGACGTAAAGAAGACGTCTTAAGTTAATGAATCAGTTGAATGTAAGGTGTAAAGCATATTTTTCAGTTCTTAAAACCTTTGATTGTTATTCTAACACAAAGATCATCAAGTTCAAGATATAAAATTGTCATAACTGTCATAAGCTCAAAAATGGAAAAAGTTGTTGCACAATTTGTTAATAAGATAATTATTCAGCTAGAGATAAGAAGAAGGAAAAGAAAGTTCTTCTCTTACTCATTAAGAAGAAGAGAAACAAAGTTCTTCACTTACTTATTAAGAAAAAGGAAAAGAAAGTTCCTTACTTACTTATTAAGAAGAAGAAGAAAAAGGAAGTTCTTCACTTACATATTAAGAAGGTGAACACATCAATAATCCCATGGTAAGCTTAGAGTTTTCTTTTTAACAATATTAGACACTGCAATCAGCTTTCTAAAAGAGCGATTCACACAATTAAAATAAAATCGAACATCTATTTGGTTTTCTAAGCAATTTAAGTAACGTTAAGATATAGAGTTTGAAGGAGCTAATGGTTTTATATTAAATTGGAAAAATCATGTACACAGCATTATTTTGGAGAAACCCATCTTTTCAAAGAGACATTGAGACAACAACTATTTCTGCTCTGAAACTTCAGAAATAAGAAAAAAAATGCAAGTCCTAAAATGCGTTGAACTATCTGTACCAAAATATCTTCCAAAAAATGTGTAGAAAATCAGCTTCCAAATTTGTGCAGTTCTATTTAATTTTTGGAATTTACAAATATCTATGCAGTTACATGAGCCAAGAAAGAATTGTAAGATTTGCCACAATTTCAGTTTTATTATTATTATTATTACTATTATCATTAATGACTATTAGTGTTATTATTATTATATTTTCTAATTCAAACTCGATAAGAGCTGGTTACATTGCCGTTATAAAAAAGATTTATATACAAAAAATTTAAAACATCCAATCCTTCTTCCGCTTTTCGAGTCTCTCAGTTTAGATTAACTGAGCACTCCTTTATTTTTTTTATTTAATTATTTACTTTTTTTGCCATATAATACTATTTACAATGAGAAAAATTGTATACATATATAATAAATGGCCGAAACAAGAAGAAGACATATATTGTTGTCTTATCGTCGAGCCCCATTTTCAGTAGCTATTTACCAATTACAATAAATCATCTCTGATTAATTTTAATTCGAGAATCAATTTTTCAATTTCAATTCAATTTTAACTATAAATTTAATATCCCAACATCAAGATCTCTAAATAAGTCGTAACAAGCTGGATGACAACTTCTATTTATAATGAAATTAACATAGTCCGTGCCATGCTTTTCTCTTCGATCTTTTAATGAGTTCAGTTTTAATTATTTTAATAGAGGGCTTGATTGAGCATCACAATTAGCACCACAAAAATCTGCGAAGCAGTTTTTTGAATTGCATCTAGCTTAATCAATTGAGTTGGAGCTTACAGAAAATTACAAGTATCCAAGCTGAGATCTTACTAAAGATAGATAGCCAGTCATAAAAAGTCACTTGATAGGTAAGCACAAGCTCTTGAGAGAATTCGTAAGATTCCACGAGGTATTTTTTTAATTTTCTGTATGTGTAGCAAAAGTAAGATTTAAAATTACACAATTGTCTACCACCATCAGTAGATCATCAGGCAGTTTCTTTCTAGGACTCTTGAAAATTATAACTTAGATGAATTTATTGAACTATATAAACATACAAAAAATGTGGAATGTGATTAAATAGTTAATCGATAAAAATAAAATTTAAAAATCGTGGACCATTTATATGAGAAAGTTCTTTGAACAATATTATTAAAAATAAAACTCTTCTAAACTTCTCCCTAAAACAGTTCTAAAGAGAATCTCAACAACTTCTATTAGAAAAAAACTTCGTTATTATAAAATTATTTTAAAATTTGTACCTAAAAAATCACTACTCACTTATTTTTGTCTTGATTTGTTTTATTATTATTCTTATTTTATTCTTATAAAAATAAAAATTAAATAACTATAAGAATATATATCTTATTACACGATTTCAAGATGTTCACTCTGCTCGAAAAACTGAAAGAACTTAATTGAAAGAACTTAAATCTTATTGTACGATTTACTACTTCAAGATGTCCACTCTGCACGAAAAACTGAAAGAACTAGAAATGACTGTTTTTTGAAAAACATGCTAAAGAAACTGAAAAATGTATTTTTTGAGCATCGTTGATTAAATGGTGCACAAAAAATAGTATTTCCAGCCCTACACATTTTTTTCAGTTTATTCAATATACTTATTCTTCTTTCTTCGGCCATTTATTATATATGTACGATTATTCTTATTGTAAATTTTATCAAACGGGGAAAAAAAAAATAAAAAAAATAAAAAAATAAATAAATAAAAATAAAAGTAAAAAATATATTGAGGCCATAAGATTTCCAGAATTCTTTAGTATTATTGAATGTATGTACAATTTAAGTATTAGTTGGTACGAGTTTAAATCATTCTCAGAGTGTGTGATATCAATATGCTTATACAGGAATAGTTAAAAAAGGTCTGTAATGATCTGGTTTGCAATTAGATCTTTTGTTTTTTCTAAACTGCAACTATACTATGACTTTTTCACTTTATAGGAAAATAACTTTCTTCAAAGCTTTTGTTAATAATTTCTGTAACACTTGACGAAATAGATGCAGCAAATTTCATTGAGATAAATACTTTTTCATCAGGTTCTTTACATGTTGATAAACTCATTTTTAATCAATTTTAGTAAATTTAAATGCATCTTTAGTGTTGCAACCAGCAACCAAATTTAACAAAGTGTCGAAACAGAATCTGCTAAATAAGACTTGAGGATATTCAAATGTCCGTCTTTTCACTTTTTTGCGAAGAAAAGCTCACTTTTTTTATGAATGACCAAGATAGAAAAAGATATAGCCTACCAACTTAACATTAAAGATCTAGATTTTCCGGTCTAAGTCTAGATTAAAGTAAAATCAAATTTATTTGATTTAAAAAAAGAAGTCAGGATTTTGTCAACCTAAACCTAAAAATTTGATAAATAACAATCGAATATTGGATTTCTTTAATCTTTCTAGTTTTTCAAACTTTCAAACATCACAAAATAAAATATTGCAACAAAAATTCTAGTAATGTGAAACATTGTGGTTGTAAACAACAAAATGTGTTTCAAGATATTCAAGTGCCTTCTAATTTAAAAAAAAAATCTCTTAAAAAGATTAAGCTTGATTCACAATATTGTCTTTGAAGTAATACCCAAGTCTCAAATATTTTTGAGATTTCGCTTGGTCGTCTTTAATTATTACCATAAAAGATAAACTTTATCTAAAAAAAAAAATAATTCTGAAGACTGGAAAAAATTTAAAAACTTCAGAAAGTTTCATTTTTAATTGATAGACAGCCTACCCAAACCAAAACCCTTATTCAATGTAGTAACACTCCTCGCATTTTCTACCTATTTGTCAATCGATGTAGAAGCACTCGACGCACACTAACCTGTTTGTTGGTCAACGTAGCAACACTTTTCGCATGTTTTACCTATTTGTCAGTTGATGTAGCAATGCTTCTCGCATGCTTGACCTATTTTTTAGTCAATGTAGCAGCACTTCTCGCGTATTTTACCTATTTTTCAGTCAATGTATGTAAACAGTAAAAAAATAGAAATAAAAACATTTCAGTCTATTAATTTGCTTTTTGTGGTTTTTAAAAAAGATATTATTTGCTTAATTTCCAAAGTTTAAACAGGGTAGAGAAGGGGGATTAACAGGGAGGTTTCTCGAGCTGTTATTCATTGTCAAAATTTCTTAGCATTAGTTAAAGAAGTAATTTTTAAAGAAAATCTTTTAGAGCACTTCCTGAAACTAGGTATTGATGGTGATGGAGGGCTTTTGAAAGTTTGTCTGAGCATTGTAGAAAAGGAAAAATATGATGCCTATAACTCTCCTCATTATAAAAGACTTTTAACAGAATTTCCAAAGACAGCAGCTACTCGTTGCAGCAAGGATTTCCAAAGACAGCAGCTACTCGTTGCAGTTTCTTTAGAAGTTCAAGAAAATTACAACAAACATCAGGTACTCTCTTGCATAAATCTTTGGCAATTGAAATAAATTTTGCATAAATCTCTTGCAAATTGCTTAAGTCCCTCAAAATATGTCATTTCGTGTGAACTCTCCGGGTGTAATGCAAGTTCAAATAGTTTTGACAAACCTGGTACACTAAGTAGTTTTGGATCTTTGAAGTAGCTTTAGATCTCGAACAAGACCGTAAGGTCTTGTTCTCGAGAACCGCTGTAAATTGACTTGATATATGTTTACATGTTAAATATTTCATAAGTAAATAAAAAAGTTTCTCTCGGACGTAATTAAACTATTTAAGATTTTACATATTTTGAATTCTGAGGCCATGGGGTTCCACCCCTTTTTTACAGTTTGTTTTGGAAAGCACATGAAACTATTCTCCAATTTTGGATTCCTGTGGGATACAAAGGTTTTTAAAACAAACCCGCCATCGCTCTCTTATGCAAACTGACATGTAAATATTATCTAATAATATATAGTTTTGAATATTGAACGTGCACATAGAATTGCCGAAGTTAATTCTGGTCGAGAGAGATCTGTTGTTTTAAAACTGCATGATTTTGAAGATAAAAAAATAATAACGGGAAAAGTCTCTAAACAAAAAGGTACGAATATTTATATTAACGAAGATTTTAGAGAGACGACAAGAAAAATTCGCAAAAAACTGTTTGCACAGGCGAAAACCCATGTTCAAAATTTTGCCAAAGTTATATATAACAAACTATTAGTTCGTGAATTCAAACGACATAAATCGAATGGCAGTGAAAATTTGCATATTAAGGAAAAAATAAAAAATTATATTTGTTTATGTATTTCTTTTAAAATTTTTTTCGTATATAAGTTTATTGCTTTATTTATCAAAAACGTCGATTAATGTTTTTGAGAAAGTTGAATTTGAAAATTTAAATTATGATCCTTTTGAGGACAATCTTTTTAATAATCCTTCTGAAAAGAACTTAAATATTTTTCAAGGAACTCAAAGATTTTAAATTAGATATTGTAAATTACACGTTCGACGTCATATCTCTGTCAGAGACTTGACATGAATCAGAAAGTCCGTTGAAATCGAATCCTTATTTACAGTTTGTCTACAGTTTGTCAAATTATAAACTAATTAGCGAACCATTAATGGTTCGCTAATTAGTTTTTTATTTATTTAATTTTCTAATTAGGAAATGAAAAAACTAACTATTTATATTCTTATAACTAATAAAAAACTAATTATGTGTTGCAAATAATAACTATGAAAGCTTTTTTATCGAAGCAATTAATCAAAAAAAGCGAAATATAAAATAGAACAAAAAAAAAAAAAAAAAATAGAGTATTAAATTCTTGAAAAATTTTTTTAAGTTTAAAAGCGATTTAAAATAAACTACAAAACAAACAAACTAACAAAATACAGAAAATACAAAGTCTTGCATAAACACGAGTTCAAAGCAATATTTTAATGACCTCTATACAACAAGTTAAATTTTTTTAATAGAAAATATTGTGTAAAATTTGGTGCGTTTGATTGTTTGTTTGTTTTTATTGCGCCATTTTTATTTTTAATTAATATTAACTAATACTATATTAATACTATAATAATTACTAATATTAGTTTAACCACGAAATATTTTTCTTTTGATATTTAAAAAACAAATTTTTTACTGATACTTTTAAATTGTTTAAAAATACATTTAATTAGAGGCGCAACAACAAAAAAAGTGGGATGGAGGAAAGGTAAGGTAGTATATACATATAAATCCCACTAACCAATCATTATTGGCTATCCTGCTACTCAACACACTTAATTATTTGTCTTGCTTATTAATACAAACATATTTTGTCTTGCTTATTAATACAAACATAATTTTCCCGCTACATATTCAACTTGTTCTTAACAACATCAACAACAAAAAGCAATATATTTAGGGATCATCAAGTATATAATCAACCCTTTAAGTCGAGCGTAAACCGCCACGCACAAGAACAAAATGATCTCCTGCTTATATTTTTTAAATAAGTTTTGCGTTGCGTAATTTATGGACGATCCCTTACCAAAATTATAGAGGTTTTACATTAGCATGTTATAAAGTGAAAGAATGTGAGCGTGTGTGTGTGTGTGTGTGTGTGTGTGTGTGTGTGTGTGTGTGTGTGTGTGTGTGTGTGTGTGTGTGTGTGTGTGTGAGTGTGTAAATTTATAAAATAACGGTGTATATATAATGTACATAAACTATTAGAGTATGAAACTTCATCCACTCAACTTGTTTCCAAGAATAATTCTCAATAAAAAGGTTTGCCAACTTTTTTTCTCCCAAAAACTTTGCGAGAAAAAAATTTATACTTTTAACTTTTACACAAGCCTCACTATATCACTATATGCATAATTCAATCCTTAATCCTTCTCTTTATTAAATTTATTAATCCTTCTCTGTAGAATACTAGAAGGTTGAAAAGAGTGAAAATTAAAAATTTTCCTTTCTTTCTTTTTTTAAGTTGTGCAAAAAAAATTCAAATAAACATATCCTTTTTACTAAGATGCAAAATTCGTGTATTTTTCAGAAAGCGCATTTAACGCGTTGAATAACCAATAGTAGCTTAGCTTTTAATAAAGAAATAATTAGCATAATTAGCTTTTAATAATGAAATAATTAGCATAATTAGCTTTTAATAAAGAAATATTTAGCATAATTAGCTTTTAATAAAGCAATGCTATTAAACTCTTTTTACTCTCAGTAAGTCAAAATCAAATAGGAACCATCATAAAAGTTTATAAGCATTCATAGAAGTAGCATATTTTCCGTTTATTGCGAAAAATAAAATCTAACTTGCAATGTTTTGAGTTGTTGCTATTCGAATTATAAGTATATACGCGTATGCATGATATTTAAACAAAAAAATACGTCAAATAAAGACTAAAAATATAAGAGGTTATATGAATTTGAAATAAATTTAAAATAAAATTAACTACCTTGAGCAAATCCTTTTGTAATACTTATAAACAACTTTCATCGCATATCTCAAAGAAATTTTATAAATACCATATGGCGTCATGTGAAGTAAACTTACTTTTGATTCAAATATTTGAATTGAATTTTAGTGAAACTTGAATACACTATTGTGATAAATATAAAAATATTCTTAATTAACGAATATATATATATATATATATATATATATATATATATATATATATATATATATATATATATATATATATATATATATATATATATATATATATATATATATATATATATATATATATATATATATATAAATGTATCTATTAATAAGAAAACATCAAACAATACGAATTCTCTTAACACAAATAATAATTTATTTTGAGAAATTTTCACTGGGTTATGGATACCAGCATCATTAGCTCGTAAAATATTACAAAATTTTTTGAACGTTAAAAAACATTTTAATAAAAATTTTTTTTAACTGACGTCAGCAGTTGAATGGCTTCTTTTTTCGTTACGCAAGAATATAAAAAATGGAGTCCAAAATTTAGTTTTAACAAATTGCCCATTATCGAGATTTATTCCGCCATTCAATGGGAAACATTGGTGCCTCTGTATTTCGAGTGCTTCTCGTACTTTACGGTCGAATTTTTTTGTTTCAACTTTATGAGTTTTAATTTTCTCCCAATTTATGATACTGTTGGGAAAGCATTGTTCTCGGATTGAATTCTATTGTTCTTTACGTAGCGTTTTTTCCTAATTTGATTTGCAATATTTTTTAGTTGGCTTTCGGTGTACCCATTTTCATTAAAAATTTGAATAAGAAAGTTTTTGTCATTTTTTAAATGTGTAACACTGCATATGGAGAATGCCCTGTTAACATAACCTTTGAATGTTGCGCATAAAATTTTGGGGTCGTGATTCGAGTGCGGTTTTATTTGAATATTTGGCTTCTTTTCTGTAGACTTTAAACTCATACTTACCTTTGCTGTTATTTATTATTGTTATATCTAGGAAATTCAGAGTTTTGTTATGGTTTTCTGTCTCAATTGTGTATTTGTATTGCAGGGTGTTGTTTATTTAAGATTATTTTGAATTTCTCTGCTTCTTGGATGTTTGAAAATCTAGCATATATATATATATATATAGATATATATATATATATATATATATATATATATATATATATATATATATATATATATATATATATATATATATAATGAAAAAAATTATTTTCGATTACTCACGCTAACGGTTACCCAAGTTTTTAATTATTAAATTTAGTCTTTTACTTTGCATTTATTTTTCAAACCTCTATTTTACACTTTAGTCACTTTAATTAGTTAATACTGCATATACATAAAAATATTTTTTCTAAAGATTATGGCATTCAAATCTCTCTGCAATACTTGTCATAAAAATATAACTGATAATCAAAGAGCCATCCAATGTGATCTGTGTAACTCATGGGTCCATGCAAAGTGTACTCATATTAATGCGTACTCTTATAATCTTCTTTCAAATGACTCGTCAGATTTTTATTGTCATAGTTGTTTATCTAAGAGTATGGCGTTCAGCTCGATTTCCAACTTGGAGCTTAAATCAACATTATTATGTAAGAATATACTTACTAGTTCATTAAACTCTTTTGAGACTCCAAGTAATCATAAAAAGATCTTTAAAGATCTAAATAAATTTCCCAGTTCTGTTAATTGCAAATACTATGACGTTATTGATCTCAATAAAACTATGCTCCCCAATTCGGAACTATATATTCATCTTAACATCGCTTCTCTACCATTCCACATTGACGAACTCTGTAGTCTTATCAGCTCTCTTAATAATTTTCCCTTAGCAATAGGTATTACAGAATCTAATTTATATATAAACGATACAAATATAACTGATATATACATAAACGGGTTTAATATTGAGCATTGTCCTACTGAGGCTAAAAAAGGAGGAGCACTTTTATACTTACGCTCAAATTTAAACTACATAGTTCGCAATGATCTTATGATTTACTCATCTAAATATTTAGAGTCTATTTTTGTTGAAATCGAAAAACCTTGTGAATCAAACATAATAATTGGCTGCATTTATCGTCATCCCTCAATGAATCAACATGAGTTTACTTCTTCCCACTTAACTCCTCTACTTGAAAAGCTAAGTAACGAAAAAAAAAAGATCTTTTTAATGGGTGATTTTAATATGGATCTATTAAGTCACAATGAATCTAACCCTGTTTCTAGATATCTTGATTCTTTAACTTCTTACTCACTAAGCCCTTCTATAATTTTACCATCACGCATAACGGCTACATCTAAAACGCTGATTGACAACATATTCACAAACTTTCATTCAACTGATCAATACTCAGGTAACCTTACGATTTCAATTTCAGACCACATGGCACAATTTATTTGCATTCCTGGCATACCCAAACACCCCAAAAAAGTAAAAACTTACAGACGATGCTTCAAAAAATTTAATAAAAGTTTATTTATTGAAGAAATTTCTAATATCAATTGGGAACTCTCTATTAAAAAAGATGATGATGTTAATAAGTCTATGGTTTTTATTTTAAAAACATTTGATGAAATCTTAGACCGACATGCTCCTTACAAAATACTAACCAACCAACAAATTAAACTAAAATCAAAACCTTGGATAACGTATGGAATACTTAAATCTATCTCAGTTAAAAACAAACTTTATAAAAAGTTTATAAAATCAAAAAATATTTATAAGAAAAATGAATTATTTACAAAATTTAAATTTTATAGAAACAAAATTTCCAATTTATTAAAATTTAGCAAAAAAACATACTATATTACGTATTTTAATAATAATCTGAATAGTGTTCAAAACACCTGGAAGGGAATAAAAGAAATCATTAATATTAGACCTTCTACACACAATACATCTTTTAAACTTAAATTGAACGAAAATCTTATCACTGATCACACTGCCGTATCTAATATATTTAACAATTTTTTTAGCACTATACATAACAAACTACTTAGCAAAGCCATACCCCCAAAACGCGTATTTAGTGACTTTCTTAACATTCCAAATGCTAAATCGTTTTTTATTAATCCTGTTACTGAAAATGAAATATCTGGTCTCATTACAAACAAGCTCAAAACTGAAAAAAGTCTTGGTCCTAATAGCGTACCTACATTCCTCCTTAAACTAGTCCCACACATTATTTCAAAGCCTCTCTGTACTGTTATAAATAACTCATTTAAAAGTGGTATTTTCCCAGATATTTTTAAAGTTGCCAAAGTTATTCCAATATTTAAAAAAGGCTCTTTACTAGATTTCACAAATTATCGACCCATCTCCTTGCTTTCTAATATAGGTAAACTATTTGAGAAGGCAATGCATATTAGGCTTTATGCTTTTCTTGAAAAATTTAAATGTTTTTACACCCATCAGTATGGATTTCGTGCCAATCACTCCACAACTCATGCTCTCATTGAAATGACTGAACTGATTAGAAAAGCAATCGATGACAAATATTTTGCATGCGGTGTATTTGTCGATTTACAGAAAGCGTTCGATACAGTAGATCATTCAATTTTGTTAAAAAAATTAGAATATTATGGGATCAGAGGCGTACCCCTTAAATGGTTTATTTCGTACTTAAACAATAGAACACAATTTGTTGCTATTAATGACTCAAAATCTACCCTTGTAAAATGTTCTAATGGTGTTCCACAGGGTTCAGTATTGGGACCACTGCTTTTCCTTCTTTATATTAATGATCTTCATACGTCCATTAAGTTTGCTACTGTTTACCACTTTGCTGATGACACTAACCTAATGCTAATTAATAAATCCTTAAAAAAAATTAACAAACACATTAACCATGATCTTGCCAATCTAGTTCAGTGGCTTCGCTCCAACAAACTTTTTCTAAACTCTAACAAAACTGAACTTATTATCTTTAAATCAAATAAAACAAAAATCTATAAACATATGAACTTTAGATTAAGTGGCAAAAAAATTGAACCTGTTAACTCAATTAAATATCTTGGTATAAAAATTAATTCAAATCTTTCCTTTTTATCCCACTGTGAAGACTTAGCAATGAAACTAAGTAGATCTAATGGTATGTTGGCCAAAGTTCGCCATTATGTTAATCTTGAAACACTTTTGAACATATACCATGCTATTTTCGGCTCACATCTTATATATGCATGCCAAATTTGGGGGCAGTCCCATCAACAAGCTCTTATTAGGTTATCCCACCTCCAAAACAAGGCTTTAAAAATTATTTATTTTCAGAATATTAAATTTAATTCTAATGTGCTCTATCTAACTTCTAAAGTATTAAAACTATGTGACTATATTCAATTTTCAAACTGCCAATTTGTCTGGAACCACCAACACAATAACCTACCTTTAACTTTCATCAATTTCTTTTCCAAAAGTGCCAACTCTCGTTATCACCTTCGTTCCAATAGTAATTTAAACCTGTCTGTCTCTAAACATTGCTCTCATAAATACGGACATAAATCTATAAAGTATCAAAGCATTAAAACTTGGAACAACCTTCCTTATGAACTAAAAGCACTCAATTCATTCTCAACCTTTAAAACTAGATTATTCTACTTTTTATTAAAAAAATATAGTTAGTGTTTATAATTTCTATTATCAATTTTTCTTGTCTTTAGTATTTTTTTTTTTTTTTTTTTTTTTTTTTAATTTTTATTATATATTTTGTTGTCATTACTATTGCTTATTGTTATTTCTATAAATATTTACATTACTATTATTAACTACTTTTAACTATTACTACTAATATTAATATTGTTATCATTACTATTATTATTATTTTTGTTATTATTGTTATTATTATTAAATATATTACTATTATTATCATTGTTATTGTTGTTATTATTATTATTATTACTAAGATTAATTGTATATAAATAAACTATTTTTTAAGGTATTTACTTGAGATTAGTATTTCAATACTATTTGTAAATAGCCGTGAAAATTTATTTTCAGAATATATATGATTGATTGATTGATTGATATATATATATATATGTATATAATGATTTTTACCCATCTATTAGTTAAAACACTCTTACCAATGCACTCAGTTTCGCAGAACAACATGTTATTATAAATAATGACGATAAAAAATTAATATATGATGCAAATAAAATCTTTGATTTTTAAAAACGATGAAGCCTGGATAAAGTAATGAGGCGGATGTCACAATGGGAGCATTTGATGGAACTGAAGTTTGCGAACTAGTCGGTATTTTTATATTGTTTCTGCTCTCTCAACGTTACGATAAAAATAATTTTGTGGCTTGTATCGTGACGACGGGCTTGCTATTTTTGAAAACAAAAGCAGCCAACAAATTAAAAAAATCAAAAAGCATTTTACGCATGTTTTTTAAAGTAAAAGCTTACTTTTTTATTTTTGTTTGTTTGTTTGTTTATTTCGCCGTTTAATAACTTTAACAATTTAAAAGTTTATTAATAAAAACACTGGCGGGGCAAGTAGAAGACATTATTTTGTCTTATCACCGAGCCCCAATCGTACGGATTTTACAATAATCGTATAATATATTTATAATTTACAAACTATTTATTGAAAATTATAAATGTAAAAACAAATTTTAATTAGTTTAAGAAATACTTCAAGAACAATATTCATGTTAAGAGTAATAATCAAATAAACAAGAATAACTGAAAGAAAAGTAAAAAAGAAAAACAAAAAATAAATAAATTAATTAAAAAACACGTATTTACAAGAGCAACACTATATACGTATGTTATGCAAAGTATTTATTGAAGAATATGAAAATAAAATATATAACAATTTGTAATAAAGTAATACTTAAATAAAGAACGAAAAATTAAAAATAAAAGAGTACTTAATTTACAAAAACCGTAATATTTATGTAGATTTTAAAACCAATTTGAATAAAAGTAAAATAAATAACAATTCAATTAATAGTTAAAATAAAGAAAAATATTCAAGAAGATTAGATTTTAACAATAACTTTTAAAATTAGAGGAAACGACAAAACTGAATTAATGAAAAAAAAAAATGTTGATAAATTCTGAGACATTTTACATAACTGAATTTTAGTTTAAAAGAAGCATTTAAAATCGGATATGTTAAAATCCGTAAGTAATAACACGTGTTTCGATTCATTTTTAAACTGTTGTATACTAACTTTTTTCGTATTTGCAATATTAGAAAACTTTTTCCACAAATATGGTCCACGATATTGAATTGAATATGTATTTTGTTTTTAATTATATTTAGGAACAATGTAGTTATTATCTGAAAATTTTGTTGGGTACTTGAGCATTACTTTTTCAAAATAGGACTGAAATATTTCAGGAGATAGTCCCATCTTTATTTTATACATAAACATTAAAACAGCTTACGCAGAAGAGGCTCGCATGGTACAATTTTATCAGCTCCAAATAATATTCTGCACGCATGTTTTGTTTACTGTACAATTTTTTTAAGTTAGTATGATTTGTACTTGCCCATGCAATATTTCAATAAACCAAAAACAATGAATGAAAGAAAAATATAAACTTTTTAAAGATTTATAATTTAAAAATGGTTCAGCCTGATATATCATGGCAATATTTTTTGATAATTGTTTCTCAATTCTTTTTATATGATCACTCCAACGTAAATGTTAATCTAATATTACGACCAAAAAGTTAACTGAAGTTTCTCTTTTAATGTAAGCGTTTTTGATTGTTAGGTTTGGCAGTTTAATGGGAATAGTTTCTAACTTATTTACCTTATGAAAAAAAAAAAATTTGGTTTCATCCACATTTAGAGACAGTTTACTATTAATAAACCATTCATTAACCTTACCCAACTCTTTGTTAGCTGTTTCAAAAAGTGTTTTAATATCTCTGTGCGAATAAAAAAGATTGGAGTCATCTGCAAAAAGAATACAATTTAAGAAGTGTGTTGCTAAATTTAAACCATTTATATACTAAGAATAATAAGGGTTTTAAAGTAGAGCCCTGGGGGACACCACTAGTTATAGCATATGGAACAGTTTGTTTTTGCTCATATTGGATGAATTGCTTTCTATTGGTCAAATAGCTTTTGAACCAAAGTAAGTTATTATTTTTTACTCCATAATATTCAAGTTTTTTTATTAGTATATTATAGTTTACAATATCAAAAGCCTTTAGCAGATCAATGAAAACTCCTAATGTAAAGTAGTTAGCACATAATTCGTTTGTTATTTGATTGACTATTTCAACCACTAGATGTTAAGTGAAACTTTTTTTTTTTAAACCAAACTGTTTTGAGTACAACATTGTAATCTGATAAATAATTAAATAGCCTGTTGTACATTATTCTTTCAAGCAATTTGAGAAACACGGTAATATAGATATAGGTCTATAATTAGAAATAATAGAGTTATCACCAGTCTTAAAAACCGGTGTGATTCGTGCAATTTTTAATTTTTCCGGGACAATACCTGCTTTAAAAGAAAGATTAAAGATGTGAAACAAAAGAGGTTCGATTATATCATAAACAGATTTTACCACATTAACGTTAATTTTATCAAACCCAGCACTTTTGTTAGTTTTAAGATTATAAAAGACGGGTCGCAATTCAAATAATTTAAGATTAGGTTCATCCGAAACTTTATCGTAATTTTTGAAGTAAGACTCAAATGAAGTTAAATTCAGAGGAATTTTTGATGCCAATTTTGGACCAGCATTAAGTAAATATTCAGCTATAATTGATTTATCATAAATATTTTTTGATTAATTTTTTTTTTTTTGGCAGAGTGTTTTTTACATAATTACTTTTGCCAATTACTTCTTTAATTACATTCCAAGTTTTTTTGGTGTTTCCGTTTGCTTTGTATAATAGCTTTGCATAACAAAGCTTTTTAGAGTTTCTTTTTGTTTTTTCGAATATATTTTTGTAGTTTTTATATGTCATTTCGTTTTTATAAGTTTTTTTATTTTTGTATTTATCGTATAATTTTTGTTTTCTTTTTGAGGATTTTAGTAACCCATCAGACATCCATGGAGTCATAACTGTTTTTATGTTCACATCAATTTTTTTTCCAGCAAACGCTGTTTCATATTGCTTGCAGAATTGACTTAGAAATAGATCATATGAGTTGTTAGCATCGTTTGATTGCAATACCAGATTCCAATCGTTGTTGTTTCTTAAAGGTTTTAAAACTGTTTTACAAAGTTTTCATTGATCTTTCGCCTAAATACTGTAGTTTAAGAAGGAATGTTGTTATTTATTATGTTATTATTAACTAAAAATGTTGGGGAATGATCTGGTTAGTCAGTTTTGATTATACCTGTGTTAAGACGGTTATTATCGAAGTTATTAGTTATTATATTATCAAGAAGTGTTGTTAGCCAACTAGAGTTGTTAGTCACTCTAGTTGACTTGTTTATTGTTGGAATTAAGTTATTTTGAAGAAGAGTGTTTATAAAATTTTTTTACATTCCTATCTGAAGCATGTGCTTTTAGGTCAATGTTTAAATCCCCAGCCAAAAAGACATGATCTCGGGTTTTATTGATAGCTATTATGCATGATTTAAGATGAGTTTTAAATTTTTTAAAATTACCTGATGGTGGTCTATATGTCGCCTTTACAATTATGTTTTTTGTGTTTTTATTTTTTAATTCGATGTATAATGACTCACAATCTATTTCATTCACACAGAGATCGTTACGTAAACTATAATTAATTGAGTTGTGGATAAAAATACTTACGCCCCCACCAATACCAAAATTACGCGGTTGGTGAACTAATTTGTAATTAATTAGTTCAAATTGCGCATTTGTTTCACCACACTTACACCAAGTTATATATCACCACACTTACACCAATTTTTCACCAAGTTTCAATATACACCAACTTACACCAGGTTTCAATAAATTTGCAAATTTTCCCCGCTGCCTTTCAGTTTTTATTCTTTCGCTCAAGTCTTTTCTTATTACGTTAGTTTTATAGTAAAAATCTTCATTAATGAAAATACTTTCACCCTTTAGTTTAAAAGGATGTTTTAAAACTTCTACTTTATCTTTGTAATCTAAAAGTTTTATCATGATTGTACGTGGCTTTTTTTTGCATCTTTGCGTCTGCAGCGATGCATTAGTTCAATTTAACATTTTTACTTTTATTTAACATTTTTTACCCCTAATGTCTGTTCAAACAGTTTGATCACCTTTGTTTATTTTTCTGTTCATGCTTCATTTTCTTTTTCTTTCAGTCCATCGATCCTATTTAAGGTCGGTAAACTCAATACTTTTATGTGCTACATTTTTAGAAACTCTTTCTTTCTAGATAGATTCAATATTATTGTTAATACTTTTTTCAATGAGTTCTTCGAGAAAATTTAAGCTTTCTTTTATACCAAATACATCTTTTTCGAGTCTTTTAATTTTTTCCATACTGGCGATAATATTTAATTCTGCTTTTTGCTGTCGTTACCTTTGCATTTGCACTAATGAGTTTAAGAACGTTTTATTCTTGTTGTTTTACTAGTAGCTCTATGTCTTTCTTTTACCCAGCGAACAATTCCCTAAACATATTTCTTATTTCACCAATGGTAATGCCATATTTAACAATTAAATTGATAACAAATGTTAAATTATAAAATTTGTTTTAAAATTTGTAAAACAAAAAAAGAATGTTCTTTGCAATAAAACACGTCTGTTCGCCGCAACTTTTAACGATTTTACTTATCTCCATCCATTGTAATATTAAATTGCCAATTATCTTGATGCAACATTAAACCTAATTAACAGTTCTTATCAACCATGTTGTAAACGTAATTATGTTCATTCTGATTCAAACCATCCACCTAATAAAATAAAAGAAACCCCTCGCACTATTGAATTAAGATTATCAACTTTGGCAGTAAACGAAACTGTGTTTAATGGATACAATTCAAAGCTCACCTACCAACCGCTAGTAAACAAAAATCAAAAAAAACTTCGCAAACGTAAAATTATATGGTGCAACTCCCGCTTAGCAAACATGTTGAAACAAAAATTAAAAACCGCTTCTTAGCTTTAATTGACCTACACTTTCCAGTAGGATACAGGTAGTAGGGCACAGTAGGGCACAGGCTTCATAAAGTTTTTAATTGAAACTATATTAAAGTTAGCTATAGTCGCATACCCAATGTCAACTCTTTAATAAATGCACATAACAACAAGATTTAACAACTCAATGAAAATATAACATCAAAACAATGCAACTGAGTAGACAGATTTGTGCATTAAATAACCAATGCCTTCTAACAACATTGTATACCAAGCCACTGTAAGTTCTGGAGATCCTGATTTCAAAAATTTAGTTTATTTTGGTATAAAGTGAAACCGCATTTAAATTAAGATATGCCAACCATCTTAAATCTTTCAATGCACCCAAATATAAAAATGACACTGAACTTTCCAAAGAAATATGAAAACCCTAGTCTAAAGTTATAAAACCTGTGATTACAGGTAAAATAATAGCACGATGTAAGCCCTACAATTAACCATTAAAAGTTTATAATCTTTGTCTCTGCGAGAAATTTCATATATTATCATACAGAGGAAGAAAACTTACTCAATAAAAGATATGATATAATATTAAAGTGCCGGTACTCAAAGAAATTTTTACTTTCCTTATTCGACTCAGGAACTAAAATCTTTGACGCCTTTTTGTTTTGTTTTATTTTTGTAACGTCAGAACTCGTTCCACCGTAATTTTAATTTGTGTTTTTTAAACGGTTTTTTTTGTGACAAACTATATAGAGCGAGAGCCCGTTGCCGCCAGACCTACGTTATTTTATAAAGCTAAAAATTTCTCAGTGTGTGTTTCCAACACAAGTAGGAACGATGGTCATCTATGTATTTTAGATCATGGTGGCTTTGGCTGGTAACAGGTACCAAAGGTTTTTAAAATACCAGCTACTACGTCAAAATATAAAGCGTAATTTTCTTACAATTTTCTTCGCACTAGGATTAGAAATCATGCCATCTATTCCCAGACACTTATCATGGAGGCAATCCTTGCCATACTCCTTTAAACTTCAAAAAATTTTTAATTAATAATAGCTAAATTGTCACTTTTATATCAAAAAATTTCTAGCGAAAACCTTAGTTACATCATAGTTATAACAAAGATACAGTTGCATCATAGTTATAAAAAAGATATAAGAAGCGAACAAATTGTTTTAACTCTTTCAAACTGCTTTTTTTTCGTTTCCGGATTTCCGAACCTGCACAGAAAGATTGTTGTTGTTAGCGTTTGCCTGCTATTTTACTAAGTTGTTTTGTGTTTTCTTTGAAACTTCTTTTCTTGATATGTCTGGTGAAAATTGTGCAATATGTGGTTGTTCAGCTTTAAGAAGACAAAATGGACTCAATATTTTTTTTACCAGAAAGAGCTAGATCCACAGAACTTTGTTTATTATGCTACCAGAACCATCTTGTTTAACTATTACCAGAAGTATACAGAAATTTGCTTTATGGTGGATATGTTTTTTTGATTGTTTAAATGTTAAGATTATGCTAAAAATATAATAAAAACACAGCCATTTTTAAAACTTTATAAATCAGTTGATGATTTTTTGGTTGATTGAATCACTAAAATGATAAATTGTAGAAAGTATCTATAGATCAACAAGAAGGAAGTTTTGACGAGAGATCGAAATTAAGAATGTTTATTTCTTTACAAATTTACAAAGATTTTTAAATTCATTCAAAGAAGTTGTTTAAGTTTAATTTTGAAATAATGTTCAATTCAACTACAATATCAATGAGCGGTCGTGGTGCAGTGGTAGCGCATTTGCATCAGAAACAAAGATCCGTGATTCAAACCCCACCTCTGTGCAAGTTTTGCAACAGCGGTTAGGAAGGAGGCGTGAACTTCCAATTAATTGCTAATCGGTGATAAGACCACAAGGACTTCTTGGGGCACTTCAATAAAACTAAAAAAAAAAAAAAAATGCAATCTAGCCACAGTTTTCAGTTTTTCGAAATACTGGTAATGTTTAATGTAATGACAACATTAAAGATTTATTAAAATAAAAATCAAAGCCGTCAATTTACATTAAAGACCAATAATAAGCTCTACCTTTTCAAATTTGTTAATAAGTAAATAAGGCAAAAAAGAAATAGTTGTATTTATAACTATAAAATTTTAAAAACATTATTTGTCATTTATTTATTTTTGTTTTTATTTTCCTAATCTATATTTGGTATTAACATAAAAGTTAATGCGTTTTTTTTTTCATAGAAAAATACCCCCTCCGCTACAAAATTTCAAAACATAAACAAAAATAAAAACTTTTTATTTTAACTTAATTAAAATAACAATTGCTAGCTTTTTCTTTTCTTCTGTAAATAAGCAAATAAAATAAGGAACTATTGACCTTTATACTTCTCAGTAGTCAGAAAAAATAAGGTATTAGTTTTTTACAATGAAGTTGACTTGTACGCTTTTGGGTAACCCACTTGCATATAGTTTTCTACACAGTTTTAGATGCTGCTTTACCTACCATTCTTTGAATCCATTTTTGATTTCCTAAAAATATATTATTAAAAGAAAGCGTAGCATCATAGCTATTTAGTCATATAATATCTTTCTCGTAACTATCATTGACCTCAACAAAGTTAAACTTAAATGTAGCAAACAGGAGTCTTTTCTTCTGGTTTTTTAGTGAAATCAGCGGTTTCTTTGCAGGGCGTCGAGAAAACAATCCGGCTTCAACAGCACGTCGTCTGATTGTTCGGTCAGATACAGGCAGCTCTAATTGCTTTTGTATCTCGACTGATGATATCTAGGGGGTTCCTTCTTGACGGATCTGACAATCATAGAATCCTCTCTAGAAGTGGTGGAACGCGGTCTTCCACTTTTGTTATCTGCTGCCAACTTCCCCGTAGAACGATATTCGGAACATAGTCTTGATACAGTCCGTTTTTTCACGCGATATTTATCACAAATACTTTTTTGTGACATTCCACTTACGTAATCGCCAATAATTTTCTTTCTTAGTTCCAATCCAAGACTGTCGGGAGCCATTTTTGTACTTGAAGTCATAAAAATAATAAAAATAAACAATCACGCTTCTCAAGGCTTACCGTGTTACATTTACCTTGTAATGATACAATAATGCTCTGTGGAACACAATGTCTTGGTTGGATGTGGACTGTATTGATGTAATGAAACACTTGTTGTATTTCACTTCTTGTGTTGATGTTCTTCGATAAAACACTTTGATAAAACGCACTTTAAAAAATTGTCTTGATAATACTGACTGATTGACTTCCATATACTGACTGAATTACATGTCGATTTACATGTCTCTTATATAGTAAAATGAACCTGTATGAACCTGTTCTGGAAGATTCTAGATGCTTCTTTTCGATGCTTCTGGAAGCTTCTGGATGTTTCTGAATGTTTCTGGATATTTCTGGATGCAACTGGATGCTTCCAGATGCTTCTTCTGGAAACTTCTGGAAGCTTCTGCATGCTTCTGGAAACTTCTGGATACTTCATTTAATTATTAAAAAACTTCCGTGACGTTGACACGGACTAGACTTAAGAAAATGAAGCAAACCAAAAAAGTTGCACTTGTTTTGTCCGCTGCAAAATGGCACTTGTCAACGAAATTCTGCCTGTGTACTGTCACCTGTCACCTGATTGCTCATGTCATGGCACGCTATGACTCCAGTCTCCTGAACTGTTTGCTGTGGTAGTATAGTTCGTTTTGTTTTTAATACATGTAAAATTAGGAACACTTTTTAGCATTGTTCGATGTTGGTTGCAAATGTTTTGTCCAATACTGTATATACATATTTTTCTGGTCTCCCAAAAAAACCAGAATTGATAAAGATTTCAGAAATTTTTATTCAAATACAATATATATCATAAAAAAGAAACAATATATAGTAGCATACTGCATCATATTATTACAAACTATGAATGCAAATATGTCCTCGATCATAACTTTGAATATTATTGCTCTAACTATAATACCTTAATAAAGGTAGTGGCGGATCCAGGTCATTGTCCTTGGGGAATAATTTAACCAACAAAAAAAAGTCTGCTTTTTTTTTTTTCAGATAAACCACTTTTTTATTTGATTATTTAGAATATTTTTAGAAAAGTTTGCTAATAAATATATTGAATGTATCTGTTTATTAATATCTTGAAAAAATCAAACGTTGAAAATGAATATTTAGTCTGTTATAAGGGCCATATTTATATCCTCGAGGGCCCTAGCAGAAAAAATTTTGCGGGCCCTAAACACTCCTAAATACCACAATTTTTTTCTACAATACCCCATTTAAAAATTGAGCCCGCTAAAATTTTCGACATTTATGATGCAATCTCTATGGATATGCATCATAGCTAATCCATTTAATTGTGCTTGTCCTATATTTGATCCTAACCAAGTTTTAAGTCTTTTTAAAACGGAGAAACTCTGTTCTCCCAAAGCAACGCTAACGCTAACAGGAAGGGTGCAAAGCAATTGCAAAATACATTTAATTAAAGGGAAGACATTACCATCACATTACATGCTTGTATGCTTCCAGTGCACATTCAGGTAAGTCTTGTTGCTTTTTGATTGCATCTTTCCATTTTAGCTCCCAAAATTCAAATTCTGAAGAAACTTATCTAAATTGGACATTCTCATCAACAGTCTTTTATATTTATCAGTGTATTAGTTATGGATGCTGTTAACTCTGTCTTATTTAATAAATTTCTAGGTATTGCTACATTTAATTCAAAAAAGTTCAAGGTTTCATCAGAAAATTTAAACTGTAAATCTAGAAGCATGCTATCAAGTAACGGTAAATAAACATTAACTCTATAGTAAGTTAGAGGATCATTGGTATTAAGGTTTGCGCAATTAGTTTGTTTTCCTGCAATTCGTGGAATCTTGATTTTTAAACCTAAGTCTTTAATTAACTTTGATGCAGTCATAAATATAGCATTAAAGTTTTCTTCATTCTGTCATCTTTATTTAATATCTTTATGGTTTGTTTAAGAATAGTTTTTGCATATTCCTTATTAAATAATTTTTTTTGAAGAGCCTCACTTAATGAGACTGTGGTATTTAACACATTGGCTAATGAACAAAGTATTATTACAAATCAAGGCTCAAACATTGCATTTTTTAGTAATGCGGCCTTTGTTGAAAAATCTCGTTCATTCCACTTAGATATCAAATCAAGTGTTTCTACTACATTTATTAAACAAGATTTAAAACTTAACACAGAATCATGCTTTTCAATCCATCTTGTTTTGCATAAGCTTAAAAGCATTCCCTTATTTATATATTCAAGAACGTTACTTTGCTTCGGCGAAGCTTTAAAAAATAATATTACTTCTTTTTCATTGTGCCAATTGTATTTCTTACGGCTCGCACAGACGAACATTTGGAAATTGATAAGTTTAAAGCATGGTTGTTATATGGACTTTTTATTGCGTCTGGTAGAATCTTCTGTAATTTCGTGACTGCTCCATTGTTTTTACCTAACATATGGCTGCATCCATCAGTACCTATACCAACACAATCCTTTAAATTGAAGCCAAACTTTGACACAAAGGTAAAGGCAAAACGATAGGACCAGCAAGGTCCTGTCTTGGTAGAATTTTAATTCTTTTGACAAAATAGTCATCTAAAGAGCTTGTCCTCTTTACCCTGTCGGTCATTGTAGCTAATAAAAATAATTTCATTAAAAATAATAAAAATCATTAGTCATTTATTTATTTAAAATAGTAATAAACACACTTTTATTTTCTAAATAAGAAACTAATTCATAAGAAATTCATTCAGTTACTATTTAAAAAAAAATTCTTCATTTCATTTGAGAAAGTAAAATTTTCAGTTGTAACTGAAAATTTTACTTTCAACAAACTTTTTTTTTTCATTTGTTTTAATAATTTCAGATTTCACAGGTCTTCCGAGTTTTCTTTCTCATTTTATGTTTTTCAGTAATGTCTTTGCATAAAAAAATAACAAGCTTTTACAAACAATATAAGTTAGGGCTTTAGTAAATTCTTACAAACTTCACTCGGTTCTGGATCATTGCAAACTTGTTTATAACGAGAAAATACAATATAATTTTTCAACATTACTTGTATTCCACAGTACTTCCCAGACAGCAAGCTTACATTGGCCCAACGTAAGTTTTAACATTGGCAAATTTATTTCGTAGGGCTAACATTTAGCGAATGTTTTTTTTCGGCGTAGTATTTCAGCTATCCAAATCTGTTTTTCGCAAATATCGCACTATGTTGGGCCAACATTTAGCCAATGTAGTATCGGTTAAATATTTTGCTATAAAATCTGTTCTTACATGAATGCCGTAGCCAATATTCAGCCAATGTAGTTGAGGATCATTTTATTGGTAAACTTATTGCATAATATTTTTAAAAAAATGATATCATTTTACAAAATAAAGAAAGGTTTTGATACATTATTTGATGCATTTTTCATTTTTTAAAATTATGAAAATTAACAAAATACGCTATATTTATTAATCTTTTAAGAACCTTAGAAGGTTACCTCATAAGAAGTCAACTTCAAGAGGTTCTTGTGACTTAATGTTTTATTTTTTTAGATAATAAAATATTAATTAACATTTAAATAATGTTCTTATAACATTTGACTACGATCTAAATTATCAATGTAAAAATAACGGCAATAATCAAATTATTTTTGTGTAAAATCTTACAGTTATTTTTTTTTTCAATACTTTTTACTGTACTGACATTTAATTTATTTAATAAAGAAGATATTTAAAATGTCTTCAGTAATGTCATACAGTAATAAATATTGAAAAAAAAAATAACTGTAAGATCTTACACAAAAATAGTTCATAAATCATTTATGGAATATTTTTGTGCAAGATCTTACAGTTATTTTTTTTTCATTATTAATACTGTGTAACTAATAAATGTGTTAATAATATCTGCGAATTGTACATCACTAGTGTCATTAGATATAAAATTTTATATATGATTTCTACAGTGGTATTGTGGTTGTTAGAAGCTGTTGTTTTACATTTTAAATATGTTTCTTTTATTTGGTTTTTTCTGTGTTTGATTGTGAAACATCTGTTAACATATTAACACTGTACAAAAAGTGATGTTACTAGAATCTAAATTTTACTTATGTAGAGCTTTCTAATATTGCAAGACATTTTATTATAAGGCCAATGACTAGTCTATAATAATTGATTGAATTATGAGATTAAATCAATAAATATTCATTAAAAACAATTGAAATTAAAACTAAATTTAAATCATGATTTTTATTCATCCGATTTAAATCATGATTTAAATCGATTTATATAAAAACAACCCTTTATATATTCCATCTTTCTGAGGCAGAGGGACATTATTCTTGGTTATATTAGTTTTTGATTGATTTTATTGGATATCGTTCATATTTAGTTTGCGTACAACAGTTAACAACTTTAGGCTTATACATTAACTTTAGGTATAACTTAATTATTATTAAATTGATTTATAGATTTTTATAGCAAAGCAAGATTGAACTTAGCAGAAAGCTAAACTTCGGCTCTGGAGACAGAAAAGGAAATGATCAGCTAAAATAAAGATTGAAGAGACAAATAAAATCAGGGACGAACCCAGACCTGTTTTAGTAGGAGCGGTATGGGCGCCCAAAAAAAAGCGCCCAAAAATAATTTTTATTTTTTAATTCTTCTTCTGTTTTTTTTTATTAAAAGTAGATTAAAAAATTTTTAGTTTTAAATGTAGTAGTAAATATAAATAATTTTCAGTTTATTTTAGAGACCTCTAAAATAAACTGAAAAAGAAATAGCTTTTAGCGTAATTACTTAAACCAGCTATTTCTTTTACGTAATTACGTAAAAGAAATAGCTTTTTACGTAATTACGTGACTGTTCTTCGAAGAACAGTTACGTAATTACGTAACTGTTCTTCGGTTTCTAAAAGAACGTTAGTTTTATAAAAAAGAAAGCCGTTACGAAACTTAATTTTAAAAACTTGTGAAATTTTATAACAATGTATAAAAATGTATAACAAAGTATAAAAAATGTGCTTTTTCGAAAGATAAGACGATTTTAAAATATCCATTCGAGGTAAAAGTAACATGTTTTTTGGCAATTAAGAGTAAACTGCTTTTGATAATAAATGTACAAAGGTAAAAAATTTCTGTCATAAATAATCGCGCAAGTTTAATTGTTAAATGAATGATTTTTTGATTCTTACTCTTTTAGTTTACGTGAAGAAAACGAAAAAACGAAACGTAAACTTTTTCAAAAAAGTTTTGTTTCTTTTCTTTCTGACTTTTAAAATTATAAAAATAAAATTACAATAACTTAATAAAAGTTATATTAAGATCTGTTTAAAATAACCCATAGTAAATGTAATTTATTTATTAAACATAACTTTTGAAACTATACTTAATGAATAAAAAATATTATATAATTTTAAAATTTAATACGTCTTTTAAAATATAATATGTCTTTTAATAGAAAAATTTAACATTTTGTAAATTATGTTTACCCTAATTATCTCTTCTTTAATTATCTTTAATTTAAAAAGGCGCCTTAAAATCACTTTAAAAATTAACCATTAATAAAATTTAAATAAACAGATTTGCTAATATTTAAATCAAAGTTTTAAAATTAAAATAATAGTACATACGTTTATATCAAATACTCATGTTTTTTGTTCGAATAGTTATTCGTATATAAGATGTAAAACTATTTTGTTAATTTTGCGATTATTATGCGATTTAATTTATGTAAATATATTATGTAATGTAAATATTAAATAATAGATGTTTAAAGTATTTAATAATTTACTTACTTATTATTCAAAACATTAATAGCTACTGCAATAAAATTTACTAAATATAGTTAATAAATGTTTAAAATACTTTAAACAATTTTCAATAATATTTACTAATAACGTGGCAACAAAAGCGTTTATTAAAGTCTTAAGCAAAATAATTTTTTTTATTGTCACTTAAGTTACATCGTCCACCGGTATATATATATATATATATATATATATATATATATATATATATATATATATATATATATATATATATATATATATATATATATATATATATATATATATATATATATATATATATATATATACATATATATATATATATATACATATATATATATATATATATATATATATATATATATATATATATATATATATATATATATATATATATATATATATATATATATATATATATATGCAGGGGCGGATCCAGATGGGTTCAAAGGGTGCTACAGCACCCGTCAACTTTCAACAAGCAAAATTTACTATTTTGTTGCATTTTTTTATATATAAAAATTAAATTGTTAAAATATTTTATTTAACTCAAAATTTGCGATTTAATTTTTTGTGAAGGATATCGAAAATAATTATCTTTGTTGTTATCTTTGTTTTTTAGCGCTAGCGTATTTTATATATATTTATGTTTCGAATAGGAAACTCCAGTATATTCGCTTTCTGATTCGCCTGCTCTTCTCAGAATTATTTTTGATTGGCCTGCACCCCTCAGAAGCTATTTTTGATTGGCTTGGTTTCTTTAGCTAATCAAAACTGGTTCTGAGGGGTGCTGACCCAATCAGAAAGATCTCTGAAGGGTGCAAGCCAATCACGCATAAATCGGAAAAAAGGGTTTTCACTAAGCTTTTGGTTAACTCGTAGGTTAAGTGTTCTAAACATGGCGGATTCAATGCTTCAAATCATTTTAAAATGTATTTTTGATGAAAATAGGGTTCAATCAGAAAAGGAATCGTTTTTATCTAATGTTATTGTCGAAGCTCATAATACTATTAGAGAAAAATTTTTGTTTAATGAAAAATCTAAACTAAGTGTATTGCATAAAATATGCAAAGTTTCAAATATACAGTTTCCCTTATTTCAATCATTTCGAGCAGAAAGCGATTTTCAACCAGTGAGGTAATAATTTGTTTCCTAAATAATTATATTAATCTAAAAATAAAAAAAAAACGACGTGTGTGTGTGTGTGTGTGTGTGTGTGTGTGTGTGTGTGTGTGTGTGTGTGTGTGTGTGTGTGTGTTGATTAATGGTTTAAATAATAGCAAATAAAAAAATCATATATAACTTTTTTTGCTTAAACATTTTACTACAAGCTTATTTTTATTTTAAGCTGAAAGATGTGTAAAATTTTGTCCTAGGTGCTTAAAATTTAAAAACATATTTTTCTAGTAAAATTGTGTTCATGCTTAAGTATAATATATTTATATCATATTTCAAGGAGAAAATAATCAATTATGTTATAATTTATTTTATGTTTGAATAATACCAAAATTACGTTTAGTAAATGATTTACCAGTAAGTTATTTTATGACTTAAAATTGTGTAATAATTATTTTGTGGCATAACATTATTAAATTATGTTACCTCGCTCATATTAATTTTTTGTTTTTTTTATTAGAACTTCTCCAAACGGAAACTGTTTATTTAATGCTTGTTCTATATCAGTAATTGGAAACGAATCTTTGTCAGAATACTTTAATTGTTTGACCGGTATCGAATTATATACAAATGCAGATTTTTATTCAAACCATTCAATTATTTTTTCTCAAACTGATGTTACCAAATCTCGAAGAATTGATGAAAACACAGCTTTTTCTGTTATTATTTCCCAAAAAGCATATAATTCTTTTTGTAAAAATAATAGAACACTAAGTGTCATATCAGAGTCTATCAATGTTGCAACAAAGTATTCTTATTCCTCGTTTCTTACTTTGTGTGCTACCAATACCAATCGAATCATATTATCCTATAGAAAAGGATAGAAAATAAATAGAAAAAACTGTTTATGAAATATTTTTTAATTGCACTGTTAGACCACGTGTTGAACATTCTTTAAGCACATCTGTAAAAAAAATACACATACTTTGTTGCTCTTCAGTTATTGCAGGTTTTAAACAGACTTCTAATATATTTGTAAACAAAGATCACTTTGTTCCTTTAATATCTTTAAAATGTATTCCTAAAAAATACCAAGTTCTTAATATTTTTGCACCTAAAGTAGTAAAATTACCTGAAATTAATCAACTTACTTCTTCAAAATCTAATATCCTGTTTCCTGATTCTACTCAGGAAACAGATATTCTAGATTCAGTAAAAATCCTTTCGACTTTAAAAAAAAGAAAACAACTCACAATTGATCAATTTACTATTAAGTCACCTTTTCCTATAGACAAAAAAATTTGTGTTGTATCTTCACCAAACAAATTAAAAAGTTCTTCCACACTATCGATTGCAGAATGTTCTTCAAAATTCACCGAGTAAAGCAAATTTAAACTCTAAAAGTAGTTCTTCTACTTTTGGAAATAAATGTGAACTATCCTTTGTAAACAAATACGATATCGGGCTCTATGAATCTTATGGAATTAATAAACTAGGCAATGAAGATAAGTATGATTTATTAAAAAATAAAAGTTCACCAATTCACCAAACTGCAACTCTAAAGGCAACTCATTCTCGCCAATGTATGGAGCAAAAGATAAATTTTATTGACTTAAATCTTAACAAAGTAGTTGATGAACAAGTCAAGAAAAATAGAGAAATATTAAAACTAATAGTTCTGGCAATTATTATGTGTGGAAAACAAAACATACCTCTCCGAGGTCACAGAGATGATTCATTTTACTATGAGAATGAAAATAGTAACTCTGGCAATCTTCAATCAATTTTGAAATTAATATCTGATTGTGCAGAAAACAATTTGGTGAATAGGCGAATTGCTACTCCAAAAAATTCAACATATTGCTCTAAAACTATTCAAAATGAGTTGATTAATATTTGTAATGACATTATAGTTTCTAAATTGAAATATGAAGTAAAAAAAGCTAAATTTTTTTCAATATTAGCAGATGAAGCATCTGATGTTAGCAATATGGAACAAATGCCACTCGTATTACGCTTTGTAAATGATAATTGTGAAATTTGTGAACTATTTTTTGGCATTATTCCTTGCGACGCTTGTCTGGAGAAGCTATAGCCAGCCAAATTTTGAATAGTATTAAAGACATGGGATTGGAAATGAAATTTTGTGTTGGTCAAGGTTATGACGATGCTGGAAACATGGCTGGGAACTGTTCCGGTGCTGCAATAAGAATAAAACTATTTATCCTAAAGTATTGTATGTTCATTGTGGATCTCATGTCTTCAATCTTTGTGTTGCAGATGCCTGTAACATACAAATAATTAGCAATATGATGTCAAATGTTCGAGTTATATCTCAGTTCTTTAATTTTAGTCCAAAGCGTTTTGATGTTCTGAAAAAAAAAATTGAAGAAATGTTTCCAAATGCTCATCACTCTCGTCTAATAGATGTATGTCGTACAAGATGGATTGCCAGAATTGATGTTTTAGATGTGTTTATAGAGGTACTTCCGGCTATAATTAAATGCTTTGAGCTAATGATTAATAACGATGAAAAGTCTTGGAATCATGACTCAGTGCGTGATGCAAATAGTTATTTCTTTGCTACTAGATCTTTCCAGTTTCTTGTTACTTTAGTAGTGGTGTCTCGCTGTTTAGAAGTAACAAGACCAATTACAAAACAATTTCAATCTCCAAACTTTGATGTTTTTGCATCACGCGAAAAAGTAAATTTGTTATATCTTGCTTTACAGCGACTAAGATCAGAAATTGAACACAGTCATGGTGCTTGGAATAGTGAGGCAGTTGTATTGGCAGCTAGTGTTGGTGTTTATGAGCACAAGCCTCGTACAATAGGAAAACAGCTAAATCAAAATAATTGTCCTAGTGAATCTATTAATGAGTATTACAAGAAAGTTATTACAATTCCTTTTCTTGACCATTTATCATCTCAGATTCAATTACGTTTTTCTAATAGAAACATGGCTGTTTATAATAGATTCTTTGCAATGCCAACTAACGTTTTAAATGTTGCTGAATGGAGAAGCAACTTTCTTCTTTTTTTAAATGAGTATGAGCATGAACTTCCGGAACCACGTTATATCATGACCGAATTGAAAATGTGGGAAGATTATTAGCGTAGTTTTAAAAATTCTCTTCCAACTACTCTAACCAAACTCCTTCCTCTTATTGATAGAATAGTTTTTCCTAATATATTCACCTTAATTCAAATTCTTGCAACTATTCCAGTAACAACATGCACTTGCGAAAGATCAATTTCTGTTATTCGTCGTTTAAAAACCTATCTACGTAACACAATATCACAGAATAGATTTAATAGTCTTGCTTTAATGCACGTTCACCAAGATATCAGCATTGATGCAAATGAAGTGATTGATTGTTTTGCTAGGAAAAATCCTCGTAGAATGAAACTTGTAGATATGTTAAATTCTGATCCAATTTAAACTGTTTTATTTAATAATATAATATAAATATATTGTTTACTGTTTTATATATTTAATAGAGTGTTATGGCGTATTAAATGACGTACTAATATGATGCATGACTTTAGTTAAAAAGTGAACTTTTTTTAATGCTGTAATTTAAATAGTGGTCCTAGAAAGTTCTGCGGTTTTTTTTGTATTTTTTAATTATAAAATTATACTTCAAAAAATATATGCAGTAGAATCTTGTTAAGTCTGACTCTCAAAGGGAATAGATAAATAGTCAGACTTGGCGAATGTCAGAGTATGTATAGAAAGTTCAATGGCAATTGAAAATTTTACTTAGTAAAAGTTTGACTTATCAGACTTAATTATAAAGTTTTCATTATATATATATATATATATATATATATATATATATATATATATATATATATATATATATATATATATATATATATATAACTAAATCATTAGACTAGAGATATTAAACTAGATCATTAGACAGTTGTCAACTTACACGTCGTCAACAAAAACTTCTCTGGGCTCAAATTTATTTTGTATGACTGCACCTCGAATTTGGAATGGTTTATCTATGAACACACAAAACTCAACCTCTTTAGAAACATTTAAAAAAAGACTAAAATATGAACTTTTTATAAACGCTTTTTCAAACTCATAGCCAACTTGTTTTAGTGCTTCTGAATTACTTCATCACTATTGTGATTGTTGTAAATAATGGCACTTTAATCTCTAATTATTATTATTATTATATATAAATATATATATATATATATATATATATATATATATATATATATATATATATATATATATATATATTTATATATATATATATATATATATATATATATATCAGGGGCGGATCTAGCTTTTTTTTTGAGGGGTGCTGAACAAATATGTACTGCGACGATATGTTCATTACCCCCCCCCCGCGCGCTTTGCGAGGAAGTGGGGGCGTGTAAAAGGAGGGGGGAAGTTCATTAAAAAAGGTTTTTATAAAGTACGAGGGAGAGAGTCACCCAAAAGCGTACAAGTTTGTTTAAAAGGTGTTCAAGGAAACGAATACGTACGTAGTTTGACTATATTTTTCATCAACTTTTTAAATTTTCAACCTCTTTTTTAACATAAGAAAAGGCTATATTCCTCTGGGTTTTTTACCTGTCTGCCCATCTTTTTATACCCTTTAAACTGCCCGTATTTTGATTAAATAATCAGATAAGAAAGATTACAATTCTTATAAACATATCTATTTTATTTCCATAATATTATTTTGTATGCAAAATAATGCAGCAACTTAATTTTATTAGCAGTAATTGACTTTTATATCATTAACAATTCAATAACAGAGTTACCGCTAATAAAAATGAAAATAAAAATAATTACTCTCGCCTGCCGAATAAACGGGGTTTAATTTCATGAACCCAAACATTGAATACACAATTATTTTTATGACATATAACATGAACTAGGAATGGCATAAGAATTGAGCAATAAAACCCAGTTTTGACATGTTAAAAGTAAACAAATATGTTATTATTATTATTATTATTTTATAAACATCAATTAATACGAGTTTCTCTCGATACTAAATTTATTTTTATTTTTTTATTTATTTTTATCACAGAAATTTTCGCTGGATTGTTGTGACCAGCGTCTTCAGCTTTAAAGTTTTTTTGTTTTTTTTTTTTGTTTTTTTTTGTTTTTGTTTTTTTGTATCTTATTTTTAAAACGACAGTTTTATTTATGTCAATGGGATAGTTTCATCTTTTTCTGACGTAAGTGCGCCATAAATGGTGTCCAAAATTTTGTTGAAACATATTGACCCTCATCTAAATTGATACCATTTTGTTGAGGGGCACATTGGTGGTACTGTATTTCGAGTGCTTCACGAACTTTCTTATCAAACTTTTTAGCATCAACTGTCCCAGTCAATTTGTTGTGAACAATGTCTCATGTGTGTAGCTAATGCAGATCTTTCTGTTTTATTTCCTATTGTACTGTTTTTGTGTTGCGTGTTTTTATTTGCATTTTTGTTTCACCTATATACTTTTTGTTACAATGGCATTTAATAAGGTAGACTCCTGGGTGGCTGTTCATTTGTAGTTTAGATTTATTTCTTGATGTTAATATTGCTTCTAGGTTCAGGTTTGATTTAAAGACCGTTTTATATCCTGCCTTCCTAAACACCTTACGTAATTTGGGAGACAATATTGGTACCCAAGGTAATAAAATAGTTGGATACGTACTAGTGATGTTTTCATTGTTTTTAGTAGTCATTAGTGCTTTTTGGTTCTTTCGTTTTATTTCTTTTATGATTTTTATGAGATTAGATTGTTTGTAGCCATTTTCGACAAATACTTGAATAAGGAATTTCAGTTCATTTTCTATATGTTTTTGACTGCATACATTAAATGCTCTATGTACAAAACCCTTATATATTCCATTTAAAATTTGTGGGTCATGGTTTGATGTTGCCTTAACTTGAATGTTAGTAATTGCATTTTTTCTGTGTATTTTAAATTCATATTTACCACTTTTGTTATTTATTATGGATATGTCTAGAAAATTTAGTGTTTTTTTTGTCATTTTCAAATTCGATAGTATATTGTATTTTTGGATGTTGTTGATTAAGTATTATCTTAAATTGATCAGTTAGGGACTCTAGCATTACTGTCATCTACGTATCTAAAAAATGATTTTAAATCAATAAGTGGGTTATTTTTCAGCGCTGTATTAAGTGCTCTTTTTTCAAGATGTTGAAGAAAAGATTCAGCTAAAACTACCATAAATGAAAGACCTATCGGACCTGAATTTTCAAGTTCGTGTATTTCATTGTTCCATAAAAAGTATGGTCGGTATAAACATAGTTCTATCAGAATTTTTATTTCTTTTATATTTAATTTTGTCGCTTTTTTAAAATTATCGCTCACCTCCAATAACCTTATGAGTACTTCAGCAGCTTCTTTAAGAGGAATTGATGGGTAAAAGTTTATAACGTCCAATGATACCTGAACATCGTCACTTGATATATCCCACGATTTTACTTTTTCTACGAATTGTTGTGAATTTTTTAATCGAGTTGGGTTTTCATTTAATATTGGTTATATTAGTTTTACTAAGTAATTTGAGATTTCGTAGTTTGGTGTGCCTATTGTGGATACTACAATTCGCATTGGGTAAGATTGTTCAGGCTTATGTGTCTTTACTACACCATACATACGAGGTGGTATTGGGTTACTGGGATAAATTTGCTGATATTCATCTTTTGTGAACCGACCTTTTTTATTTAATTTTGATAGTTGGAGTTTGATTTTCCTTGCGTAACTTTGTGTCGGATCCTCATTGATAATTTGAGTTGGTCCAATTTGTTCTTGAATCTTTTTTATTGCTTTATCATGAGGGATCGTTACAAAGCCCATTCCTTTATCAAATGGGCATATATCAATATTGTTATCTTTTTTTAATTGTGTAAGTGCTTTCCTTTGTTCACGAGTCAGGTTGGCATTTTTATTATTTTTGTTTAGTTTTAATTCTCTTAAAACTTCTCAATATAAATATATTTAAAACTTCTCAATATATATAAATTAGTAAAAACACTTATCTAATTTTTGATTACTTCGAGAAGTAATCAAAAATTAGATAAGTGTTTTTACTAATTTATTATTGCTCTGTTCTTTTAGAACATTGAGCACTCTGTTTGTTGAATACACTAACATAAATTATATATATATATATATATATATATATATATATATATATATATATATATATATATATATATATATATATATATATTATTTGTAATTATTAATTGGTTAGTAATAGAACTAAATAAATTTGGTTAATAAGTTTGGTCATTTGTTTTTATAATTTTTAATAGGTACTTATTTTTATGTCTGTATTTAGAAATTAGTTCAGTTTATTTTATTTAGTAAATTTTCTTGATCTAAATAAGTAATAATTTCAAACTTTTCTTGTAAACAAAGTATTCATTTTTTTGAAATGTTATTATAGCTTGGCGAAGTTTTTAGAATAGTTTTTAGAATAGACCAGTTTAATTTAAAATTAATATTTTTTTCTTTTAGTTGCCAAATTTATTTTGACAGCATAGTCTCTTGAGTACTTTGCATGATTTATCTTATATTCAAATGTAGTTGCTGGAACTTCTTGGTCAAAGAAATCAGTTACTATTTTACAATGCTTACTATATAACTAAAAAAAAAATTATTTACAAGTATATTTTATAATTATATAGAGATGTGATTTATTTTACTATAGGAGGATGGATCCTGCTTAAATATAACACATTGAAATTTGATTGGTAGCATGTTTAATTTGTATAGTAAAGATAAATAAAATTGTGGTGAAAATGAAGAAAAAGAAAACGGTTTATTTAACAAGAATGAAAATGTTGCAAGAAAGATTTAGATTGAAAATAAATAAATTAATAAAATCAGCAGTAGTCTTTAGTAGATTGTTTACATAACGAATTTAACCGATTTGTTTGGAAGAAATAGAAATCGATTTATTAAATTCTTTTGTAGTAAAATTATTATTATTTGAAATTTATAAATCAATGTCATTGATTTATAAAAAAACTTTATAAATCAATGACAACAAATGATATTACTTGATTAAAGTAATTTACATAAATTTATTAAAAGCAGCTAAATAAAGAATGGTAACTGTCGTTTATATACATCAAGCTACGTTTATATACATCAAAGTACGTTTATATACATCAAAATGAATTGGAAAAACCTTTGCGATTGGTTTTGAAAACATCCTTTGTGATATTATTAGAGTAATAGTTTAGATTCTAATAATAAATTTTTGTTAAATAGGATTTGATTTGTATTGAAATTATCTTTATTTAATTTATCATAATTTTTTATTCATTTTGTTTTAACAATAATCATTCAGTCAATTAGATTTATTAACTTTTTGTTTGTTTAGATATTATCTAGATAATAGATAATGCAGCTGATTAATTTAGTTTAAGTATAAAGTTTTGATCATCAGGGGCGGATTCAAAGAGGGGTAAACGGTGTAACTACCACCCTAAAAAATGTCAAATTTCAAAATAATATTGATAAAATTTAAAAAAATTGAAAAAATGTTACTTTTTGTTACTAATTATGTTATATTACTGCAACATTTTTTTTTTTTTTAGTTTTTTTTTAATATTTATTTAATATATTAACAAAGTATCTAATAACCTTAATTCTAAAAACATTCTAAATGACTTCTAAAACAGTGGTTTTATCTATAAAAAAAAAGGAACTTTTTTCTTCCTTTTCGGGTCGGACAACACTTCCCCCACCTTGGACAAAGTCCTAGATACGCCCATGGTGACCACTCAATTTTTATCGTTCTTTTTTGAGCTTAATACAGTGCTTAATTGTAAGCAACTTTTTTGATAATCTATTTGCTTAAATATAGATTTAAAATAGTAGATACAAATAATCTCTTATCAATATGGCAAAAATTACTGAGTATTTTTATGAGAGCTGAAATATTGAAAGGGTTAGAAGAAATCCTTTATACTTTGAAACGCAAAAGGTATGAACGACTAATAGTTAATTCCAGCACATTCACATAAACGAAAAATATTTCCATCAAAAATCCAATTATTTGGCAATATTTCTAAAAAAACATAGATGGTGTGGTGACGAAAAGAAATAAATTTATAAAACGCTATTCTCAATATGTATGGAATGAATTGAATCCTTTCATACAAAAAGGACATATACTTAATGTTTATTATGCGATATTACCAATATTTTTACAACTAACGCTGAAGTGGAAAACAATTTATCTACCAAGATTTCAAGCGTTTATATTCCTTATACTAAAAATTCGCTTTCTTACATGAGAGAAACATGTCAATTAGTCTTGGCAAACATCAACAAGTCTTGGGATTCTTTTTATGACACCATTTCTAAAAGTTTTGTCAAAGTTACCCTCAATCAATTTGACAGAAAAGTTATCTTCTACAGATAAAAAAATCAACTACGAAAGTCCCACCGGAAGTTGAAAGCGAATATTGAAAGTCATTGGGAAAAGAATAGCAAAGACACTAATACTTTGTTTAGTGTTCATCAATCAAAGTCAGCCTATTTAAAAATTCGCACAAGCCTTCGCTTTGAATCTAAACTAGATGCAGTTAAACGAACGACGTCTGTTTATAGTAAGCACGATGGAATGATATGAGGAACTACCTTTTTTATTATTTATTCATATATAATTATTGTGGTTATCATTGGTGTGATCTAAATAAGATTTTCTCATACCTATACTTTATTTTCCTTAATTTTCTATACCTAAATTTGTCTAATTACAATTTATTTAAATAAATATTTAGGCAATGCTATTGACAAAAAGAGAAAAAAACATTCTCCGAATCCGGACAATATTGATTTTAACAATGTCCATATGTTAAATGAAGTGCAGGAAATGAAATAAGGCTCTAAAGTATAGGAATCTTATTAATTTTTATAATTTAAATAAGTTACGTAGATCAATATAATGGAATAAACAAATTACCAAAAGTTTCTGCATACAAAGTAAAATAAAATATATAAAACTAAAAGCAATAATTAACTTAGATTAATCTCTCCACACTGGTAAGGAAATACAAAATTCAGAGATCAAACGGTAAAACGGTTGTTCGTGAGTTCTTGGAACCAAATAATGTTGATATAAACACCTTTGGCGGTACTCAAATTAATAAAAATAGAACGAGAAGAAAACTTAATGAGCTATCAGGTAAACATATAAAATAAACATTAGGTAAACTTGATAGATAAATTTAATTATGCGCTCAATTTTTTCCATTGCAATAAGATGTAAGAGTTTTTTTTCCCTTAACAAGAATGTACTAAAATAGACTATTAAAATGTTCATATTTTGTTTATTTGTGGAGCGTAATTATTTTTTTAAATCTAAATCTTTAAAAAATTTAAAATTTTTTATAACACAGTATTGTAGTCAAGGCTCATCCTCTACTAAAGTACTGGACTAAAGGAAGGGTTGCTAGGTATCGTTTTTACTCTAAGGTGCTTAAAATAAGGGGGCGGAGGGTTAATAATTTTCGTAGCTTGATGTATATGAATTTTCCCACCTACCCCAAACTTATTAAGAAATCCTCCCCCCCTCCCTTGTTTAATAATTTTTACTTTTTATCAATAAAAAAAACTAAATAAATAATGAAAATAAGTAAATCTCTAAACTTAAAAAACAAACATTAAAAATCGAACTTAAAAATTCGAAAATATATACCGGTCACTGATAAAAGTAAAAACTTTCAGTCCAAACAGACTATAACAATTGTTGACCTTAAAAAAAATCTAATAAATCTTGATTTGTTGAGAAGGAGATTTTGGTTTATACCAATACACACTTTTATTAAACCTCTCTCATTGTTTATTAGATCTCGAATAAAAAATTCCTACACCCTGTATCCTGTAAAGCACCTTAGAGTAGTTAAGTAATTGGCTACATTAGTAAAAAGGTTAAACCTTGAAAATAGCAAACACAGTTTCATTTGACTTGCCACGATAAGGATTTTATAAATTATAGATTTTTATCAAGAAATAATCTTTCTATGTAGGTAGTGGAATCTCTGTACCAATCCCACAATTATTTAGGAAGATTAAAGAAGATTTAAATCAAAATATCACTTCTGGAACATATATTTTAGGAACACTGATTAAACAGAAAAAATACCCAACAAGGCAGAAAAATTTAATTGCATGAAATACGCAAAAGAATTTTCGAAGATCATATAACACAAAAAATCATTCGAGAAATTCCAACAAGCATATGTAGAAGAAGTTTGATAATCTGGTCAGATCATGCATCGATTTTAAACTCGGGTCTCTTATTACTAACTGTTAAATCAATTTATGATGAGAAACTTTACTATAATAACAGATAAATGTTTTCAATAACTAGCAACTATTATAACATTCAAGAGTGGAAACGCCTCATTTATACATATTTGGATGCATAAATGACACAATTGCAGGGAAATTATCTTATATAGAAACTAGATTAGAAGACATTAAAGATTTGCACATTCCCCTAAATATTGAAGGGAAAGTAGTTCACGACGTCTTACGATTTTTTCACGGTAATTTAATAATTTTAAAATATGTTGTAATTGTTTACATTTTAGTTAACTAAAAGCAGGGTGAGTCAACACTTTGAATGAAATTGGAACATGACAATCGATTTTAGTTTAATATTTTTTAATTTCAAATTTAATACATTTTTATACTTTCCACAAAAATTAAGAACTTTTAAGAGATAAAAAAATTTAAAAAAGCAATAATTTGAAATAGCAATCTTTTGGAGACCATGTTTCCAGGTGTACTTTACTAAAGTATCATAAAGGTCATATCTTAATTTACTAAAGTAGCTTAAGTAAATTAAGATATGGCCATATCTAATTTTACTAAATTAACTTTAGTAAATTAAGATACGAACAGCTGAATAAAGTTTTATCATTTAGGTGATCATCCATAAATACAATTTGAAGCCGGAAATCTTAATGGTAGCAATTATCCATGTTTATGCGGCTGTAATATTAGATAATTTACAGATATTGCAATTGTTTATTCACATAATATCATATCATTAGAAGAGAGAAGGAAAAAAGTAAAGTAACATCGCTTTTAATTGAGTTACATGTCGAGTTTTGTGTATTAAACAAATTTTAACTTAAATTTAAGTTAATTTTACCTTAAATTAAATAAACAGATCTTACCTCAAACAGAATAGATATGAAGATAAATTTATTGTAAATATAAAGACTAAATAATTAACGAAAACTGAAAAAAACTACTTCATAAATTTAAACTAAGAGCAGGAGCTGTGCTTTGGCAATAACTCATTGCCAAAGCACAGCTCCTGCTTTGTGCTTTGGCAATGAGTTAAATGCTCTTGTTTTCTCAAATCTGGATAACTATGAGGTCAGTCCTATAGAACCACTTCATGACTTTAAAGGTCATATAAAAAACATTTGGGATGTTCTTCTTGATATACTAAATTTTTCAGAAAAAAAATTATTCAAAGATTGCCTTAAATTATGCTTTGGTGAACAGGACAATGTGCGAAGGGATGATTATAAATTATATACAATTGTTGTATACAATTCCTTGAAAGAGATCTGTCGTTTAGTGATAGGAAACAGTCCTAATAAAGACATCAAGAATAAATTGTATGGTATATATTACCATTCAATCACAATACATTAACCAAAAGTTTCACCTAGTTCGCTGCCTACTGAAAATGAAGAGCAGATGTTCTACAAAATCAAGCAAATTAGTTTGAACACTTCTTCAAGAAAACTGGAACCAATACGCGATAACAGTATCATTCGAATCCAAGCTGAACAAAAGGTTTTCGAACCCAAGCTGAACAAAAAGAAGATATCAATTTTAATAAATCAAAACAATGCTCAGTTTTTAAAATAACGAAGTTTAGTTAAGCAACAGGTAACAATAAAATATGTTCAAATACAATCAATACATATATATATATATATATATATATATATATATATATATATATATATATATATATATATATATATATATATATATATATATATATTTATTTATATGCACTGAGGCATATTCGTTTAGACGCATTAATTTTTTTCTCTTTATCTTAATTTTTTTCTATGTATTGTCAACTGATATGCAAGCAAGTTATTATCAAAATAATTGTTGTGTTGTGAGCTGATAAAAACCACAAAAAAAATTTTTCTGTGTCTTTATTAACATGAGAGTATGTTTGATATACAAAAGCACATTTTTAAAATGGAATATATCTATAGACGCAATCAAGTTAATAACGGTAATTATTGATTTTTAATCACTTTTACACAAATAAATTGATAAATTTTAGTGTAATTTGATCTTTTGCTCTGCCAGTATCATTTTTATTGCATTTTATGAAATGCCTAAAGGAAAGTATTTGACAGATTTGAAAAAATACAAACTAATTTATATCGTGGCTCAGAAATCTCACCAGCACTTTCTATACGAGAAATAGCAAGAAAAATTGGAAAATCTGACCATGTTGTACGAAAGGTGACAATTACGGTGTAAAAGGTGCAAAAGGTGACAATTACGGTGTAAAAAAAGCAACAAACGACAACAAAGTATTAACAAATCGGCAAATTAATCGAATTCGCTTCGAAGCAACCAAAAATAAATCGAATGCAACACAAATAAAGGATAAATTATTATTGCCTGCCACAAATAAACATGTTGCACATATTCTACGTACAACACCAAACTTAAAGTGGAAGAAACCACACCAAAAACCAATGTTAAAAAAACACCATAAAGTTGCTAGATTACAGTTTGCTAAAAACCATATGCATTGAACTCATGAGTGGCAAATCGTAATATTTTCAGTTGAAAAAAAGTTCAATTTAGATGGTCCGGACTCTTACAGTTATTATTGGCATGATCTAAGAGGAATAAATGACCCACAAACAAAACGAAATTTTGGAGGAGGAAGTTTAATGGTTTGGAGTGGATTTTCTTTTTCACGAAAATTGACTCTGTGTTGTGGTTTACCTAAAATGAACTCGATAAAGTATACAGGAATGTTGGATGACGTTCTCGTAACTTATATGGATGAAAACATGGACGATAATGCCATATCTCAGCAAGATAATGCTGCAATTCACACATCTAGGCATTCTATGAAATGGTTTAAAGACCACAACATCCCGGTTCTCGAATGGCCAGCTTGTAGCCCGGACTTAAATCCAATCGAAAACGTGTGGGGAATGCTATCAAGAAAAGTTTATGACGCTTAAGCAGCCGGACACCAATTTAAAACTGCTACTGAGTTAAAATGTAAAATTTTTGTGATTTTTATTAGCCCACAACACAACAATTATTTTGATAATAACTTGCATGCATATCGGTTGACAATTCATAGAAAAAAATTAAGACAAAGAGAAAAAAATAGATGCGTCTAAACGAAAATGCCTCAGTGTATATATATATATATATATATATATATATATATATATATATGTTTGCAATAAAGTAATTGTTAACAATAACAAGAATTTAATTATTTAGATCCATCAGAACATACAAATTTTTCTATTTATGAACAAGAATTATAATTCCACCTTGAGCGCATAAGTGATTTTATGCTATTTGGTAAAGGAGTTTGGTGGCATTTAGAAAACAACAACATTGTTTTTCATGGTGAAGAAAGTGATCCTGGTATTAAGGATATAGGTCCAGATTTAATGAATTTTGATAAAAACAATTTACAATCAATAAAGTAACATTTAAGAACTTGTTGGGAAGCGTGTATTGCGAAAAAAGTCAGTCTGTCTCTTGATCAAATAAATTGATTAACGGATGTAAGGATGTTGAATTAAACCTAAAATTACAGAAAGTAATTTTTGTTATTCACAGGTTTATACAGTTGATAATATATATATATATATATATATATATATATATATATATATATATATATATATATATATATATATATATATATATATATATATATATATATATATATATATTCATATCTATATATATATATATATATATATATATATATATATATATATATATATATATATATATATATATATATATATATATATATATATATTTATACGTTGCCTGTTTCTCTTATTTCAGAATCGTCAAGAAGTCTTTCTATTTTCTTGTTCTTTAAGAATATTGAGCACTTTCTATATTCTGTGTTCTGTGCTGAACATTGCAATTTATATCCAATTTAAAAAATCTATTGCAAATAATAAGTATTCAAGATTTCAATAATAAATAATGTGGTTTGTTATAAATTCATTATACTATATACTAATTCATAACATGTTATGAACTTATGATATATACTCAGAAAATTAAAGATTGCATAGAAAACTTTCTTGTCGGATTTTTTTGTTATCGCTTTATTATAAACGTTTAGAAATATCCCGCTGATGATTGGAAATCTTTATTCATAGCTTTAACTTAACAATTTTTAAAGACTTTTTTTATATATACCATTTGTGATTGCAAATGGAGGAAGCATTTTTTTTAACGGCGAGGGTTTTTAAAGGTGAAAAATAGACAAATAAGAAAAAAGGAAAATAAATAAAAATTGAAAAAGTGAAACCAATAAAACCAATTAAAGAATAAAAATTGAAGAAAAAGATTAAATAAACAGAAGAACTAAGTTAAAAGAATAAAAATGTTCGTGAAAAATTCGAAAATAAAAATTTTAACAACTTAAGAAAACAAAAATGACATTTTTTAAGTTTTATTAATTTATGTTGTTTGGATTGTTTTACTGTCGTGTATTTCTATGTTTTGTTTATACAGTTGTGCAATTTTGTTTATCGTTTATATTGACGTGTACATTTGTGCATTGTTTATGTCGAAGTGTATTTTTTTTTTGGTCTAGTTGCTAATTATTTTTATTATTATTGCTTTTTTAATTATTGTTATTACTATTGTTGCTTTTTATGTTTGTTGCTATTATTCAAGTTATTTCTTATTTTTATCTCATTATAATATTTAAAAATATCCTTTTGTTTTCTTTTTATTTTCTACCATCCTTCTTCAAACGTTATCTCATTTATTCGTTATCTCTTATGTCAGTTTATTCACTTTTTCCTTTTTTTGTGTTATTTGTCTTGCTTTTTTGTGTCATTTGTCTTGCTTTTTTTGTGTTATTTGTCTTGCTTTTTGTGTTATTTGTCTTGCTTTTTTGTGTTATTTGTCTTGCTTTTTTGTGTTATTTGTCTTGCTTTTTTAAATATTTTTGTTCTTCTTTTTATTTTGTTTTATTTCATTTTGGTCGTTATCTATATTACTTTTTATTGCTTTATTTGGTTATTTTATTAAGGTGTCACTCCAATGACTAACTTTTAACTATACGAGTGACACCGAACCTAATTTTAACTAAAATTATAAATAACTTTGTAATTTTTAAAATTTTATGGCTAAATAAATGGATCTATTACAGTCAAAAAATTAGAGTGTTAATGAACAGTTTATTGTGCAATAATCAACATATCAAGGCTTACACCGACTTTGAAATCCATTTGAAATCAACTCTTAGGAAAGAAAACATAATATTCATATGAGTTTAAAGTTTTAACAGTTGCTGATGGTTCATTATTATTCATTATATAAACGCTCATTAAGGTAATACAATATTTTTATAGATGATATTATTTTTAAAAGTTTAACTACTATCAATATTCAGAATAAAAATATTAAAGAAAATTTTTTACAAAAATTGGAGAAACATTGCGATATTAATTTTTTTGTTTTACAGAGCAGTCTGTATCGCAAACGTTAACGAAAATTGTTTTGCGTCAGTACCATAAATTGAATTCACGCCAGCAATTTCCATAATTCATAAAAATATTATGAATCCATTAGCAAGTATATATTTTTATCATTAAAACTTGCCCCTCAGTCTTTAATTTTATTTGCTTTATTAATGATTGTTGTATTTACTTTCATATATTCTAAACAACAACAACAACAACAACAACAACAACAACAACAACAACAACAACAACAACAAGTTCTTTATTTTCTGTAAATTACTTTTACAATAGTTATGATAATAATATTAATAATAATAATAACAATAATAACAATAATAATAATACTGATAACAATAATAATATTAATACTAATAATAATATATTATAATAGTATAAGATAAAAAAAATACAAATTATAATAATAGTAATAATACGTATGTTTAAAATAACTGCAATAAAAAAAAAAATAATAATAACTAATATTATAATGGTAGTTATGAGGATAAAATTATTTATAACAAAAAGTTAATGGTTTATTAAGATATGTAACTCATACAGAAGTTTGATCAATGGAGTGACACCAATTGTTAAACATAATATAAGTAATAATAAGCAAAAACATACATTGAAACATATGAACCGTAAACACATAGATTAAAACACAGAGAACTTACATTAAAACAAACATGTAGAAATCATAATTTGAAGGTTTTAATAATAATAAAAAAGAAAAAAATTAACAAAAAGTACTGATGATAATTGTAGTAACAACGAAAAGAAAATTAAAAGAAAATTTTAATCGTAAGTATAATATGTCTTAAAGTTAGAATAAAAAGTTGTGCAGAACTTTTTTAAATTGATATTGTTTAAAATGGAGTAAACGGAATTTAGGATATTATTTTTTGGGCTCATTCAAAATGCATGCAAGGCTCCTATTCCATTCACAGACGCACTGATAAACAATAGATTTTTTAGTAGAGTAGGAATTTAATAGTCTACTTTCTGTGAACAAGTTTGTTATTTATTTATTTTTTTTCTTTAATATTTTGCCGCTTAAAAATATTACAATAACCAATTATATTTTACAATTTTTACATTAGTAACGATAGGACTTCTAGAAGATCATGTGGATCTTGTCATGAAGCCCTTTACAATATATGGTTAATTTTTGATAAAAATACAATGTCTTAAGTGAAATAATAATAATAATACAACTTTATGCCAAAACATGTAAAAACCAAGATAAAATTTTAAAAAGCCAAGATTAAAAAATAAACAAAATATACAAAATAGAACAACAACGAACAAACAAACAAACAAAACAAAAAAACAATTAAAAATAAATCAAAATATTTTCAATTAAAAATATAATTCTTTTAAGTTTTTGTTTGAATCAAGCTATAGTTAGTGGGGTAGAAAAATCAAAATTTGGTAAAACTATTTTGTTCCAGAGATAAGGACCTCGATAAGAAACAAAAAACTGGTCTTTGCTTTTATGGCAAAAAGGGGCAGTAAGATTGTTATTAATTCGAAGGTTATATTTGTTTTTAGGTTTCATACAATAAAGATTTTGTAATACGTTTGGCAACGAATTTTCTCTACATTTAAACATGAAACATAAAATGTTAAAGGCATTTTGTTGATATACATTTGAAATATTTATTTCTTTAAAAAGTTGTTTCGTAAGAAAAAACCGATTTTTAAAATTTATTGCGCGAGCTGCGTGTTTCTGATGAAGGTAAAGAGATTTTAGTTTTGTTCTATGAGTGCTTCCCCATATAATATTCGCGTAGTTTATATGACAATGTATAAATGAACAATATAATTGTGTTAACTGGTGTTTACATAATATATTTCTTGCTTTATAGAGAATTCCAATGCATTTAGCGATTTTATTGGATATGATTGAATATGATTTCTCCAAGATAGATTCTCATCAATATATACTCCAAGAAACTTAGTAACTTTTTCTCTTTTTATTATTATATTATCAATTAAAAGGTCTGGCATGATATGAGGCAGTTTCTGTTTTTTTGAAGGTGGATAAAAAAGTGTCCATTTAGTTTTTTCTATATTTAGAGACAATCTCTTTTGTTTAAATCAAACAGATACTTTTTTTAATTCATTTGTCATATTAGTAAAAAGCATATTAATATCTTTATGAGACAAAAACAAGTTAGTGTCATCTGCACAATTTATTGTTGTTAAGTTATAGGAGGTGGTAAGTTTTTATTTAAGGAGTCAAAAACAAAAAGAAGATTAGCATACTTTACTAGCGCTGGAAATGTTGGAATGAAAAGTTTTTTAAAGAACTTTGGTGTATCTGATTTAATTGGTTGAAAGTTAATTATTCTAATGGATTGACACTGAGACGATAGCAACTTGCTAATGCGATAGTTTCCGACTTGACCCCAAACTTGACAACAATATCTAAGATGATATGAGAATAATGCATAGTAAATATTTTTTAGTGTAACTTTATCGACATAATGACGAATTATCGAAAGCATAACGTTAGCTCGAGATTTCTTGCTTAGTTCATTAATATGAAAGTTCCATGAAAAATTGCTATCAATTAATACACCAAGATATTTAATAACTCTTGAAGGATATAGCCGTTTATTATTAATTTTGATTTTGATTTCAACATTTTTAAAGAAATCGTTTTTTCTCGGAGAAAAAAAAAATTAGTTCAGATTTTTTCTGTGTTGAGACGTATTAGATTAGCATTTAAACAGTGAACTATACCTTTTAGATCCGAATTAACATTTTTACATAAAGAATGATACGATTTGTTGATGTGCGATAGATTTGTATCATCAGCAAACAAATGAACTGAAGAAAAGTAAACAGAGTTGGTTAGGTCATTTACGTAGATTAAAAACAAAAGAGGACAAAGAAAAGAACCTTGAGGAATACCACACAAAACAGATTTATTTCTAGAATTAAAACCATTAATGCTTACAAATTGTTTTCAATCTGAAAGATAAGATTGAAACCAGTGATTTACAATACCGCAAATTCCATAATGTTCAAAATTAGAAATCAAAATACTATGGCCAATAGTATCGAAAGATTATTTTAAATCGATAAAAATACCACAAACAAAATGACCAGTATCAAGAGATTACCTGATTTTTTCTGTTATACTTATTATTATTATTATTATTATTTATGTATGGCAAGTAAAATGTTTTGATCGAAAACCAAATTGAAAATCATTTAAACAATTAAATGAGTTTAGAAAAGAGTACACTCTAGACTACAAAAGTTTTTTAAGAAGCTTTCTAATTTTAGATAAAAGTGAAATAGGTCTATAGTTAGTGCATGAAAGTTTAGAGCCATTTTTAAATATTGGAATAACGCAAGATAATTTCAAAATATCAGGAAATACTTCATTTATAAATAAAGTATTAAATAGTTTAGAAAGAATATTTGAAAATTCATAGTTAAAATCTATAAGAATATTTGTGGGAATGCTAATTGGACCTAATAATATTTTGGATTCAATTTAGATATAAGAGATGAAATTTAGGAATATTTGTTGGAGATAATAATATACTATGCAAATTTGGATGTTTAGGATACTTTTGATAGTAAATGTAAGACGAATGAATATTGGATTTGAGTTTTTTCTTGCAAACAGTTGGGAGATGATTTATTAAAATTATTTCTATTAATTTGAATGTTAATGCCTTTCCAAAGTTCGGGAAGATTTTTTACATTTTCTGAGAAAAACTTTTTAAAATGGTTTTTTTTACAAAGTTTAATTAATGTAGTTATCATATATTTATATCTTTTAAAAATTTTTTTTATTAATAAGATTTTTAGGTCTTATCATTCTATGTAATTTTTCAAAATGTTATAATTTTTCAAAATGTTGTAATTTTTCAAAATGTTATAGTTTTTCAAAATGTTGTAATTTTTCAAAATGTTGTAATTTTTCAAAATGTTGTAATTTTTCAAAATGTTGTAATTTGTTGTATAGTTTCTCAAGAATATTATTAACTTTATTGCTTCAAGTTAAAATTGTATCCCCTAAAAATATACAGGTATTATTAGCACGATTGGCAAGCATTGAAGAACTTGGTGAACCACAAAACATATCAAATTTAATTTTAAGCATAATTAGAAAGAGTAACAAAGATATGCCAATTAATGGTTTGCCTGATAGAGTGTCATTGCCACTAAAAGCAGTAGAGAATTTAAGTACTCTAGAAGAAAAATTAAATAACAAGAAAATACTTAAGCAAGTATTAATTATTTTTTTATGATTTGTTCATGCATTTCGTATAATATCTTCGTACAAATTATGTACCTGAAACAAAATACTCTTTGAAGGTTTTTTGTAAATGAGATTTTATATTAATTTAAGTCTAACCAGAAGTAATTTTAGTTATTGTAAGGTTCTATGTTTTTGCAGATTGATTATTTAGAACAAATTGGAGTTAAAGACGACGGAGATTGTATATGTTATTTACTTAGAATAATTTTTAAAAATGGCCTAGCTGAAAAATTAAACTATGCAGGGAGAGGACAAAAAATCGGAATTGGAAAAATGTAGATTGCATATGTCGCTATTGGTAAGTGGTTTAGAAAAGTTATTTTTTCACTTCCAATTTGTTATGTTTCTTTGGTGCATTATTAAAAAAATAGTTAACGTTTTTGCTGAAGCTGTGAAGTCAAATTAGCATCGCTTATGCATAGTCGTGGGCACCAAAAATCATTAGCTAAACACGGTTCAATCAAAAATAGCACAGTTAATATCGAAACTACTCCATAAATTTTATAGGGAATTTTTTATTCAAAACTCAATGTGTTTATTGGTTTATGTTTGGTGTTTGCAATATGTATATTTAACGGAGAAATTGTGTAAATTAAATAAATAAATTTTTATACTTCTATTATACATTTTTGTTTTTATTTCTCTATAAATTTCAATTTAGCAATGCAAATCATCTGTTTTTAACAACGACCTAATATTGCATAAAACGTTAGATTAATGTAGAACATTTGTTGTTGAAATTCAGCATATAGCTAATTTATAATATTATTTGCCTAACTTTTTATTCAATATTGACCCAATGTTACATACGATATTGGGCCAATGTTGTATACAACGTTAGGTCAATGTTGTATACAACGTTAGGTCAATGTTGTATACAACGTTGGGCCAATGTCGGGTAAACGTTGTATACAACATTGGGCCAATGTTGTACACAACGTTGGGCCAATGCCTAACCAATGATCAAACCTGCATTGAGCCAACATCAACCTTCAACGTTGGTTCAATGCATCACCATGCATTGGCCCATGCATGGTTGTAAGCTTACTATTTGGGTTTTTATATATTGCATTAACAAAATTCTGAGTATTATTTTCCATAACCCTGCAAAGCAATAAAACTGAAGCAAACTGTTGGCAATCTCTATAAAATTGTTCATTAAGATTTTGTAATCTTTTTCTCTATATATTAGTTATTTCTTGAGTTCTCTTTACAGATTCACTTATGTCTGGTTTTATATCAGAAAGATTGTTTACTATAACAGAAGACATTCTAGTGAGTAATGTATTACCTAAAGTTATATTGCTGAAGTGTGAAGCTAGTAAACTTTCGATCACCAATTCATAATACTCTTAATAAAATAAATCCACTACTGACTTTAAATTTTTCTGCTATTAAATTTTTTTTTTCTAAAGATGTTTAAAACCATTTATTGATAAACTCAATTTCTTGCACAAGTTTTTTTTCAAGAACTGCTATCTTATATGAAATAGCAGATACATGTCTATTTCTAATAAATTTGAAATATCTTTATTTATTCTTTACACTTTTAGCAGTAACATTTTATTAATAGAATTTTTTGCAATGCAAAGTCTTGATTACTTCAGATGCTAATTTATATGCATGTTGTTCAACATAATTATTTACTTTAGGAGCAAAGAAACCTATATCTGTAGGTAAGTTTATGTCTTTGTTCTAAAAAAACTCCTTTAACCGTATCAAACAAACATTCCAAATCTCTATTTACATTAAAACATTGACATTTTTTATTAAGTTGTGCGGGTTCGCCTGGTCGTCGCGCAGTTTTTAATTTAAAATCGAAAAACAATAAAAACGGTCCGTGTTTCCAGACTCTGTATTCTTATGTCTATGGTTACATGACTTAACTAAAAATAATTACAGTTTGATTGCGTTAAAAAGTACTGGTTTCTATTAGCATTTAATAACAATAAGAATCTAAGATAAAAATTGTAATAAAAATGAAGTTAAAAAATGGTTTTAATAGCTATTTTGTTTAAAATAAAAATTAAAAAAAAAAAAGTTATTAAAACCATTTTTAACTTCATTTTTATTACAATTTTTATTTTAACACTAGAAGCCCCAAGGTGGATCAATTGATCCAATCACGACTTTGATACTTTGCTGAAGCTAAAATTTTAATGTTGATAAAATGATATTTTATGACTTTTATTATTTAGATATAATTTACTGAAAAGCGGAAAAACTACATAAAAAACAGATTCAGAGATGCGACTGAAAAATATTTATACCTAATAAACCTAAGCTGGATCAATTGATCCACCTTACAGAAAACGTGGATATACATAACAAATTTTATTCAAATAATTAAGGTTATTTGCAATGTTTACATATATTAGACAAGAACTTTCCACAAACAGCTTTCTTACAATTTGCACATACTGTTGATGTCAGATTACGTTTGCAGTTTGTTTTTATCTGACATCTCAAACGAATTGATAATTGTGTATTACTGTTGGTAACTATTGTGGTATTACTGTTGGCAGCAAGTAAAGATTTTCGGTGAGTATTATTTGCTTCTCTTAACTGTTCAGATAAAGTGTAAAGAAACTTTCGTCTCGAAATTTTTTGTTGTGTAACTTTTTTAAAAATGATCCAAGCGTTTACACCGGTCAAGTCCGAAATATTGAAGAAAACAGCTAGCGGCCAGCGTCGGCACCCAGATTTTGTTGAGATTTGTCGACACATTGAATCTAAAATATCAACTCCACATTTATTCGCATTGTAATAAAGTATTCCCTCCGGTTTCTTCTTCCCATCACTTTGCTTAGTCGCCCCTCTATGAAGTGTTGATAATAAAATTACAGTTTTTTTTTCTTTGCCTGGTAGACAACCAAGTTCAATGGTCCGTTTATGTAGAAATTCGAATCGTTAAGTGGTAGTGGAATAAATGCTGGAATTTCTTTTCTACTATGCTTAACTGCTCCAACAATTGACGTTTTCTTTTGCAAAAGTTTTGTTGCAAGATCGACACTTGTAAAAAAGTTATTTTTAGTAACATTATACCCGCGGCCAAAATAAGGTTCCACTAGTGACATGACCTTATGAGTACCCAAATTTTCTACACGGCTTTCATCTTTACCTAGATACAGTTTGATATTGGGACAATATTTATTCTTTAGATTAGCTAAAATCCAGAGTTTGATTCCAAACTTGTCCGGTTTATTAGGCATATAATGTGTAAAGCGACATCGAGCTTTAGTTGGGAACAACTGTTCATCAATTGTTTAAGACTCCTCAGGTATATAGCATTTTTGACTGTTTTCTACAAATCTTGCCAGCACCCATGACATAAGAGCAAATTTATCACTTTAGAGGAGCTCTCTACGTTCTGAACGTATATAAAAATTAATGTTTTTCATGATGTCTTCAAATAGAGAACGCGGCATAGTTTCTATAAAAGCTTTGTTGCCATATTTTTCAGACCAAAGGAATTTAACTGGAAAATTTCTTGCGTTCATGCATCCGCGAAGATATATCAAGCCTATGAAAGCATCAAGTTCAATGCCGCTAATATTCCATCCTTCATTTGATAAATAGGCAGAAAAAATAGTGCATTTTTGATAAAGCGTGTAAATCCTTCATCCATAATTAGTCTAAATGCATCAATAGGTGTCAAAACATTACGACAATAAGAAGTTGTTCCGCTCTTGGCAGTAAACACATTTTGAGTTTGAAATCTTCCAGTTACCTCAATTTTTGACTCAATAGTTCATTTTACATCATCTCTTTGAGTTTTAGCAGTTAAATCATTACTCCCACCGCATGAGTTTTCTTCTACGTCATTATTGCTCCAACTTTCTGAATTGTAAATAAAAGTATTAATTTCATTGCCATCAGAAAGATTATCTTCAACAACATCTGCCTCGTCATATTCTTTTGTTGAATCTGATTCATCACCCTTGTCAATTTTCGAGTGTTCTTGTAATATGAACAAACACTGTTGCGCCGTCACACGTTTTGGACGTTGATATGTAACTGATTGGTCAATTGAAAGAGGATGTGCTACAACAGAGTTTTTTGATGATGAAGCGTTTCATTATAATATCATTAGCTTTTACGATTATTTTCTCCAGGGCAATATAGTAGTAAGTTTCATAGTGTAAAACAGTAATATTAGTGTACTGTGGTAGCAGTATATGTATACCATATATGCGAGAACAATATTTTATTTTATTCGCTAATATTTTCATTTTATTTCATTTTTTTTCCGTTTAAATAATCTGTTTGAATAATTTAGATAATATGCTAGTAATCCAGATTTTCTGGCAAATCTTCTAAACTTCTACTTATTTTGAGCATAAAACATATGTATATATATATGTAGGGTGAAAGAAATTTATATATTTTATTTAATTTACATCAAAATTAACAGTTTTAACTGTTAGTTTCATAAATTTAAACAAGAAAATAAGTCTAAATGCATATAAATATTAAGTTGGATCAATTGATCCACTTTGGGGTTTCTAGGTATATAAAAAACCTGGGGCTTCTAGTGTAAGTTGTAACTGTTAATAAATGCTGATAGAAACCAATACTTTATTTTTATCTTTGGTACCTGTTACTAGTCGAAGCCACCATGATCTAAAGTACGCAGTTGACCGTCGTTTCTACTTGTGTCAGAAGTATGCGCTAAGAAATTTTCAGCCTTTATAAAATAACGTAGGTCTGGCGGCCACAAGCTCTTAGACTAATACAAAACGGTTGATAATTGCCGAAAGGCATAAAAGTCAGAGTTCCATCAAAAGTTGTCCTTATTCATTTTATATAAATAATATATATATATATATATATATATATATATATATATATATATATATATATATATATATATATATATATATATATATATTCAAGTTATAGTCGGTTTTTTTACAAGCTTAGTCGGCCAGTCGGGTATTTGACACAACTCAGTCGGATAAAATTTAGTTTTGAGAACTTTTATTTTTAGAAGCCTGTACTTATAAGGATTCACCTCGCCCTTCCTCCCTTATTTTATTTGTAGAATCGCCTCTTTCTCTCTATACATATATATATATATATATATATATATATATATATATATATATATATATATATATATATATATATATATATATAAATATGTATATATATATATATATATATATATATATATATATATATATATATATATATATATATATATATATATATATATATATATAAATATGTATATATATATATATATATATATATATATATATATATATATATATATATATATATATATATATATATATATATATATATATGTATAGAGATAGATATGTTGAAAAGAAACATTTATTGAGCAAGCAAAAAAAAAAAAAAAATTTAAAAAGTATTGGAATTATATATACACACAAAATAATAACAAATTAAACACAGTAAATTACTTTATTTTTGATTTTTTTTTTTTTTAATATATTTCTCTGTTCATAAAAAAATAAAATAATAAATTTACAATGAAACTTTTACGTTACACAATGAATATATATAAACCAGACAGGGGCTCAAAGAAGTTACGGATGACTGGTGTCATCACAATCTTTTCATAGAGCTCCTTTACAATAACATTTAAAGCCCACATGGCTTTAGTAAATTTACAATAAAATATTTTTTCTGAAAAATACTACGTGAAGAATAAAAACTCATATATGCTTACATACTCATATGTAGGGGAAAGCGTGCACCCTCGATCATAAAATCCAGGGCGCATTATGTTAATTACATTCTCCGAAATTAATAATAGTTGTAAAAATAATATTGACTATAAAAAGAATATATATACTTTCTTAAAATTTATAAGAACCATAAATACAGAAAACTCTAAAATAGTTTTATAGTTTTGTCTTTCGTAAATTTTTGTTTAGTTTTTTTCCCCCTGGATTTTAGGATCAAGGGTGCATAGTTTCCCTTATATATACACATAAACACACAAACATATACAAACATACTTACTTATATGTCAGAAATTAAGAAGATGCAATTTCATTTGTCGTTTAAAAGAAAAAGTGCTTTTCAAATTTTTTATATTGTTATTTTTTAATTGATTACATAATGACGGGCTTTGGCTAATAATTGAGAATTTTGACATTTGGTATTTTACTTTGCTCAAGTGATAGTTATGGTTGGTATTAGACCAAAAATTATATTTTTGTGAAAACGCCGATGTAAAAATATCAGAAAATACTTTTGACAGCAAGTTATTTTCATATTTATACATAAATACTAGTATTTTGAAGCGAATTAAGTTATATTTATGATATATTTAACACATTCATGTATTTCATAACAGGGGAAGGGTTTTCTAATCTCTTTAAATAATTAACTGCTTTAGATGCGTGGTTTTGTAGGCTCTGTAATGTTATCAATTTAGTTGTGTGTGTGTCAGCCCAAATAATATTAGCGTAGGAGAGATGACAATGAACAAGACTGAAGTAAAGCATTTTGCGTGATTTATAATCAAGAAAGGCCCTAGATTTATGTAATGCACTTAGCAAAAGATATTTTTGCTTCAATGAGACTAATATGTTCTTTCCATGATAGGTTCTCATCATGTATTACTTCCAAAAACCTTGTTTGATTTACTCGATTTATTTCATTTTTATTGATTGACAGATTTGGCAACTTTGACTGAAGATTAGGGGAGAGTGTGTACGAAAGAGCCAGGTTTTGAAGGAGCCAATACCATTATTTCTAACTTGGTGGCATCCGATCCTTATTGTATTTAACTCTTTGTATGGCAACACTGTTTATGCTACGAATAAGCCGACTTTTTTTTTTTTTTTTTTTTTAATACTAAATAATCGTTTTGCGCTTTAACGACTTCATATATTTTTTGTAATGCTTCATTGAGCTTATTCGATCGAAATTAGTTGTTTTAATGACTTTTCCTGATGTTGTAAAACATAGCTCCGTTTGAATTTAAAATAATATTTAATAAAATTTTTAAAAGTCAATTCTAAAAAAGTCATTTTTTTTTAAAGTTTAAATAATTTTTTAAAACTTTTTTTGTATTGTTTGATTTATTTTATTATATTCTATTATGTATTTATTATATTATTATGTATTTTTATTATTATGTTATTTCATTATTCTCATTCTCATTTAATTTTTTGATTTTGAATAATTTGTAAAACTATTATTAAAGCTGTTTTATCATTTGTTTTATCATTGATTATCATAGAGTTATAAAACTTTATGTACAATCTGATTTTTAGAAGTCTATTTAACAGTTTAGTATTTTTAAAAGACTTGATAGTGTTAAAAAAAAAGTTACGGCTGATAGACGTTCGAAAAAAGTTATGGCTTACTCGTGGCACAGAGGTGGCTCTTTCATTGGCACAATGAAAGAGCTGTTTTCTTTCTTTTTTTAAAACAGGTGTATGATAGATTATTAGCATGTTATCCGATTTATTTTACTTTTAAAATATTACCCAATAATGTAATTATTGAATTAAAAAAAAAAAAGTTATTACAAATGAGTTTTTTTCACGCCATTTTAAAACTGGCTCTTTCATACACACTCTCCCCTAATTGATTGTCTTATTTTATGGAAGAGAGTAAAACTTGTTTTTTCACAACTTAATGTTAACTAACTAGCTATAAACCATTGGTTAAAGCTTTCTAGTTCAGTGTTCATTGTTTAGAACAATATTTTTACATCAAAATTGTTATAAAATAAGTTTGTATTGTCTGCATACATAATTGACGATACTTTATGAGAAGCTTTATTCATATCATTAATATATATTAAAAATAATAAAGGTCCCAAGATTGATCACTGTGGGACTCCACAAACAATATCAAGAGCTTCTGACTCCTCCAGGACAACAAACTGTTTTCTATTAAAAAGTTAACTTTTAACCCATTTATATGTTAGGACTTTAATGCCATAATGCTTTAACTTTGAAAGTAAAATTCCGTGATCAACAGTATCGAATGCCTTAGAGAGATCAATAAACACTCCTAGTACGTGTTCCCTTTTATCAATGGGCATAGATATTTTATTGGAAAGTTCAATAATAGTATGTTCAGTAGAGCAGTATATCTGAAATCTAAATTGATTTTTGTATAAAAGCGTATTTAATGTCATGTAATCATAAACTCTATTAAAAATTATCTTTTCATATATTTTTAAAAAGACAGAAAGTAGTGATATAGGACGGTAGTTGCAAACAGAAGAACAATCACCATTTTTTATAACTGGGTGAATTTTGGCTGATTTTAATTTATCAGAAAATATACTATTCTCAAATGAAAATGGTATTAAGTAAAATGATGGTTTACTTGATCTATCCATAACATCTATAGCTACATTACCAGCAATGTCGTCATATCCACATTACTTATTATGCTTTAGTTCAAAAAGCGCTTTGTTAAACTCGTGTTTATTTATTTTTTTAACAGATATGCTAGTTGCGGGTTACTCTCCCAAATATACATCAAACACTTTAGCTGACTGAACAATGTTAGATGCAAAAGAGGCGCCTACATCAATAAAATATTTGTTAAATTCTTGACAAATATTTTTTTCACTTGTTATAGTTTTGTTGTTAATAATTACTTTTTTTGGTAACGAAGAGAGTTTCTTTTTCTCTCTTCTAGTTACTTCATTTATAAAAGAGCAATTTTTCTTGATATCAAACTTATTTTTATCTAGCTGGTTAAAATAGTACTTTATTTTAGCTTGTTTTATGTTATTTTGATAAAACTTTTTATATGATTTGTACGCATTTTCATCATTTTCCATTTTAAATTATAAAAATTTTATATAAAGCTTTTGTTTTCTTTTTCATGATTTTATCAAACTAAATGTCATCCATGGGATTCTGAGTTTTAAGATTGCGACCAAAGAGATTTAGCAATCAGCGAAGTACTAGTGGTAATATGCACGTCTAAAAAGAAATTCGATCCCACGAATGTGGAAAAGCATAATAGTAGGCGCTTACAAAATAACAATTTATTTTGCAATAATCTTATTTTGTTTTAAAACTTGTATAAATAAAGATTTTATTTCTGAAACATTTGATTTAAAAACAAGTCGAACAACTTTATGCAAACATGTAAGTAAATTTAAAAAATTTTATATATATATATATATATATATATATATATATATATATATATATACATATATATATATATATATATATATATATATATATATATATATATATATATATATATATATATATATATATAAATAAATGACGACATCTTGTATGAGAGCTAAAGTTATTTAATATATGAACATCAATAAATACGAATTCTCTCAATACTAATTTTTTTGTTTAATCTAAGAAGTTTTCGCTAGGTTTAATTACAAATTTTTACAAATTTGCAATTAAAGCTAAAAATGCTAGTACCAAAAATCTATCAAAAAAACAGAAAGAAAGTTATCTAGCTGTTGAAAATAGTCCAAGAACAAAGCAGCTGCAACACAAGACTCAGCTGCTGCAACACCAACCAGATTAAAAGGCCGGCGCATGAAACGTATTTATCTTGTAGGTTTAACTCCTTAAAATGGGTTTTCAACCCAGAGTAGACCCTACATGTATTGGAAGCGTTATCATACGACTAATCACGGCAGTTACTAATGTTGACAAAAGTTAGTAAATCTAAGTGCAAAACGACTTTAAAATTTAATTTTATTTTATTAAATTTCCTACATAATGTCCATCATTATCTATACAAAAGTTGCATCCTTTAAAGCCATTTGTCAAACGTTTTTTTTATGCTTTTCTTTGGGTATACTTTGAAGTAGCTTCGTTATGCAAGTTGTTTTGAAAAAAAAATTGTTATTTTATAGTTTATTGCAGAAAAAATGACCTTTTAAACTAAAAATGAAAAAAGTTTATTTTTTTGATAATAAATTCAAAAAAATCTTAAATAATAATTTTTTTATAAAATAATTGTTATTTTTTGAAATTTTTAAAAAATTTTGCTTCTTTTGCGACCCAGCATGACACACTTTAAATTTTTTTTTTTTTATATACTATTAGAGACCCATTAAAATTTCAAAGGTCTTGGGGCACCTCAAGATAATTTCCTAGAGCATTGGTATTTTTCCAAAGTATTTCTAAAATGAATAGACAACATTTGCACATCCAGGCTAAATAAATTCTAAAAAAAACTAAAATTCACTGCACCCTAATCAGTATCGTCATCAAGATTTTTTTTTATCAAGTTGAATAGCCCATAATTGGATGGAGCTAAGTCTTGTGAGTATGGTGGGAAGCGAGTTATTGTAATTTCAGCTTAGTTTAGACAATTTGTGACAGTTTGAGACACATGGGGTTGAGCGTTATCATGGAGAAATTTGAAACTTTGAGTGCCTGTTTTAGGTCTTTGCTTATTTATTTCGCATATAAGAGGTTTCAAACAATTTTTTATATAATGTTTGCTAGTAATGGTGTCTCCCTTTTACATAATGTTTGCTAGTAATGGTGTCTCAACATTTTTTTTTTTTTTTTTTTTTTTTTTTTTAGATTATTCACCTCCCCAAGGCCCGAGGGGGGCCACTACAGTCGAGGAGGCTACTCATTTTTTTGTGTTTTTATTTTTTAGTTGTTATTCGTGGTGCAACCCTCTCTCAACTCTTTAACTCCGAAACAAGAACCTTGCCGAGCAAGGCCGCTGCGCGGAGAAACTAAGTTGAAACTAAGTTAACATAATCCAAATGAACAACACCTGTTATTTCAAAGAAGATGTAGAACATGTTTTTTGGCTGAAACCTGTCGCATCTTACTATAGTTCTTGGACTTTCACCTTCACCGACCCAACTAGCGTTAGCCGACTTGTGTCCAACTTGTCTCAAAAAAAATCACAACTCTTTCCCTGTAATAATACCTCATAGTTTCCATGGGCCGTTTCTGAAAAAGGCTAAATTTTCCTTACATGCCTCAATTATATTCTTGCAATTTTGATCGGTTAACTCGTGGGGTATCCAACGTGATGTTAATTTTCTTTTTTTAAGTGCGTTGTGAATGATTTCGCTGATTGTAAAACGATTAATTGATGTCAAGGCTTCAATTAAATCACGAGTTGCATGCGGATTTACTTCAATAATGACTCGCACACGTTCAATATTATCAGCTTTATACGTGGTTTCATGGTGCCCTGAGCGCGGATCATCTTCGAGACTCTCTCAACCATCTTTAAATAAATTAGCCCACTTGGCAACTGTACTATATTTTAACTATACCAATTATTTATAAAAGTGAGTTGCCAATTTGTTTGAATTACTCTTTACAAACGTTAGTTGATTGATAGGAAGTGCTACCTTTACCTTGGCTCACTTGATTGTTTTTATTTTTAGCTAAAAATGGATCGTAATCAGCTAGTAATTCTAATGAGCCGAGAAAAATTTTGTTGTGTCATGATCCATTTTTCTGGTCTGATCCACAAAATGTAAACACATCTATGTGTCATGCGTAAAAAAATAAACCATTAGATTTTTGTTATTAGACCTACATAAATATGTATATAATAATAGGTTAAAAAGATAAATAATCCAAAAATAAAAGTATAATTAAACTTTACGTGGAAGAAAGAAATTTGGAGACAAATACCCGTGCAACACATTTTTCCACTATTTTTTTTTCAATCTGAAACTGTTTAATAAATTTGCAATTAATTATGCATTCACTTTGATTAACAAAGATAGAGGTCGCATTATCATGTTCAACAGATTGCTCATGCTCACTGATTGCCTTATGAGCAACTCGATGCAGTTGTCCAGTTGCAAAATATATCTTCGCTCTCTAAAGAACTAATTTTCTTGAAAAAGAAGCAAGGTTTGCAGTAAAAACTACCCCCTTATGGCAGTATATACCAGCCAATTGTTAACCCAACGTCGTTAACCCAACGCATATTGAGATTTTTTTAAAAGGTTCAGCAATACTGCGGGTAATTTAGAGTATCTGGAGTATTGGAGTATCTATTAAATATATATACTGAATTACTATATATATAATCTAGTTGGCTATTATTTTACTAATAATATCTAGGCAACCCATGTATATAGGGTTTTTGTATAATCAATAATATATATTAATAATAGAACAAAAGTTTTATTGACATTGTGAGATTTATTTTTGTGACATAGTGCTATTTATTAAAAAAAGTTTTATTGACATTGTGTGATTTTATACCGCGACACTTTATTGTCGTGGTATAAAATCATGAGTAATGTTTTAATTACATAGCCTACATCTGCAAGTATCTGCAACCAAAACTGTTTTCAACTCATCATATATATTTTTTGCCGTGAATATCAACCATAAAAACCCTGACCAAACATGGCGAAAAAATATATGACTAGTATTAGCAAAAAACAAACAAACAATTATTTTAAACTAAACGTTCAAGAAAATAAACAGACTTGATAATTGATAGCCAATATTTGTATTAAAACTATAATTCAATAACGTTTATAATTGTAAAATAAATTTCCTAATATTAAATGGCAACACATTTAAAAAAAAAATTTGTTAAGACTTATTTAGCGCTTGACCGCCTAAAATTCTGTTCAGAATGACAAATTAAAATTAAAAACTTTTAGTGAAGACGCCTTTTTTGATTACCAATCCTTATGTTTTTATGTAAATCGATACGTTACCTTCATTGAATAGTTTTTTATACAAAAATTGAATAAAATTAATTTCGACTTATAGCACATCATAGCACACTGTGCTACAGTAGCGGGTCGTTAAAGCAAAAACTTTAAAAGCGAAAAGATGTGAAAGCGAATTTTTTCTTTATTCTTTTTTTAAACAAAACTTTTTGTCTTTGTTTTTAAAATGTTACATTAAATTTACTCTTTATTACTAATTTAAATTAATATTTTATCAAAAATTTTATAATAATTTTATTAATTTTATAAAGTATATGAAAATAAATATTAAATTCGTTTTTATTAAAAAAAAATTCTGTAAGTAAAGATTCCTAATATAAATCAGTAATTTTTTCACTCTAACCTTTTTCGCCGATCGCAACCTAAAACTGTTAATTTTAAATCTTTTTAATTTTTGAGTAAACACTTTTTTCAAACACCAGTTTGAAACAACTTTATACCAAAAACCGCTGCTATCCAATTAATAACGCAATTAGAAGCATATTTTAGTAAAATCGTATACTTGATACAAACGTGGCCAAGATTTTTTTCGCGGTTAAAAGATCGATAACTTAGTATTTTTAAAAAAATATTTATTTATAAAATAAAACGTCAGTAACTTATGAACCTTTGTGACAAATGCAGGTTCTCTATAGCCAAATTAGAGTTATTAATTTTCCATGAGCGAAAAAACGCAAAATAAGTTTGGCTATCGTCAAATTTTTATCGCTATGGCAGCTAATTAGTAAACCAGTGGATCGCAAGTTTTACAAAGCATTAAAATTCATTTTAAATTAAAAAGTAAATCCCTAATGTATTTTCGCATTTAATTTTGAAAATTTTAAAATAGCTTTAGTACATATTATATACAATGCGTAACAAAGAGTACAAATTTTAAATTGTGGCCATAACCATTGCCACAATGAACACCCCTATTGGTCCGCGCGTGTTATATACTTAGTATATATTAAGTTTCTTTATACTTTCTTTATTATGTCGCATTTTTATTATTTGTTTTCTGTTTTTATTTGCTTTTTATATTTCTATTTTTTTGTGACATTGTTACTAATGTTTTTTTTGTTTTTATTTTAAAAAAGAATTTCAACTCTAACATCTTTATACATATCTATACAGTTTTTTAGTTTAACTATGAGGGTTTTTGGGTTTTATAGTACTGATTTTAAACTAAATGTGATAAGACCGGAAGGACTTCTGGGAGCACCTAAAATAACTACAAAAAAAAAAATTATCGGCATTAAAAAACTTTGTTTCTGTTCTAGATTAGTATCTAAAATATGTTGAATTTTCAAGCAGTGGAGATACCTTTTGCCAATATATCGAATTAAATTGAAAATAACAAAATTCATTAACGAAAATGCCGTATGCCGAACTTTGTTTTTCAAAGTTGGTCGCAATTTCTTAAGAAATCAGTTTAATAAAATTTATTACTTTAATGATCATGGCTTTTTAAGAAATTGCCAGATTTAAAACTTTTACCATCGTATTATTAGATTTAAGTTCCTTCTAATGATATAAAACAATGCAAGGAAAAGTCGGGTAGCTCCGGACCGCGGGTAACACCGGACACTTAATGTAAACCTTAAACTAAAAAAGCTATGTAACTTTAAATACTATTTAAACACTATTTGAGTAAAAATATGACATATGTAAATCTTAACATGTCAAAGCGATTGGCTCGGAGAACAAGATGTTGTTTTCCGCAACCAGAAGAGCGATGCACAGTGACTCAGGACGATCAAAAAACGGCAAAAGTTAAATAAAATTTGACATAAAATGTAAATAAATTATGATATATACCAAAATTATATCTTTTGGGTCATAGATTTCAAATTTGTTAAAAAATTTTTTTTACACGTAGCTTCAATTCGTATAATGCGCGTATGAAAGGTGACTATACGCGTAGAAAATAATGTTTCTTTTAGTTTTAGAATTCTCAAGACAAACACATTATCTTAATATATTATTCTACTTAATATTTTCAAAAAAATAGTTTTTAAAGGATGTTGATACATAGAGAAAAAAAACTATATTTTGTTACATTTATTTTATTATTTACATTACAATTAATTTTATAACTTCTTCTGGTAACCGTTTTCCTCCAAAGCTCTTATGTTTTCTAAAAAATATGCTTGATACTTTTGGATCTGATCTTACTAGAAGGAAGTGCATCTGATTTATCATTGTATTTAACCTTGATATTTTTGCCGTGTGCTTAAGTCTAGAATTTTTTATCTGTTTATTTAAACTCTCCAATGCATCTTCAGAATATACCCCGATTGGCAAAGGTAATTTATGTGATATAGCAGAACTATGCTGGAGCAGTTTATGTACAGTAGGAGGCAAAAAATACCATTCGTACAAACTCACTATACGTTAAGCTGTTTCAGCGCAGTATAAATCTAATTCATTGATTATTAGGATATCCACAAGATATGGTTATGAGAATATTATGCAATCTTTCAATTATATCACTTCACTATTTTTAAATGCTCTTCTGGCAGTATTGCCGTCATTGGTATTTCCAGACCCAGTTATAGGCATGTCAACATATAGGCTTAACCGTTCTCTGAAGAGTACCTCAATCTCTTTTTTTTTAAGTCTGCAGATAATTTTTCCTCAACTGCTTTTGGCTTATACTTTTTAATTTCAATTTTATAACTTAAATAAAGAATAAGTTCCAAGCATTTTATCCAGCAATGCAAAGCTGAAATTCCGAGCCCCAAGGCTGACTCATTCTCAGTTTTTGTTTTTAATAAATCAATATTGTTCATTTTGTTGGGTTTAGCATTGCACACAATGCAGGATTGAGTGGATTATGTCTCTGTAAGTGCGTTAACTACTTTACTATCAAACATTGTAACGTCAACTCTATTGCTGATATTAAAGGTCTCCTTTCTTCCTGCCATATCAAAAACTTTGCAAAACATCTTGAAGGTAATTATTTCCATTTTTTCAAATTTTGCCATCTACTTTGAGCAATAGAGGCAAAAAAGCTGAGCTAAAAAGATTTTCTTTGCTTTTAAGTTCTATACTTGCGTTGCTTGTCTCGTATTTCTGTTTATAAATACTTTGGCTTGATGCTCCATCAAAACCAATCTTTCCATATAAAACTCCAAATATTTTGTTACCTTGACCACAATTAGGCATATCAATCATTTCAGTTATTTTACTCACAGTGTGATCTAACTTTGAAGAGTACACATTGCAGAAATTTCAGAAAAGGGTATATTCTCAAGATAGCATTTCAGTTTTTCCTCGAAAATATCGTGCAAGGTAGGATAAATATGTGCATTGTGTACAAGAGCTGAGTTTTTGATCATTTGATATTGTTTAGGATCAGTGATCATTTTTAACGCAAGAGCTTCCTCTACACTTATATTAATGGGAAAAGTTTTATCCAAAGTTTCATCAATTTTTTCTATCTCTAAAACATTAGAAATATTGCTTTTTAAAATAGAAGCTTTTTTTTTTCTCCAGCAGCATTTGCAATTTTTGCAGAAGCTATAAATAGAGTTTCAAGATGTTCAGTGGCTAGTTCTTTTATTTTTTTTCTTTTGCTTCGCACTCCAAAAACACTCCATTGCTTATGGGGCTTTCCAGAATCAAAACGGCTATTTTTATTGCTCTTAAGATTTCTTTAAAGCCTACGGTTTTCTTTTTCTATAAATGTATCATAATTTCGTCCATAAATTTTAGTTTTTTCTTCACCTTTGGAATAAATATAACTAAAGCAACCTTTACTTTACTTAAGTTTTCTTTGCGAGTTTCTTCAGTATTTTTTATTTTATTAAGTAAATCCTTCCATAATCTTAATTTATCCACTCCTAATTCACGTACATTTGGGATAAGATCTAATCATTTTATTGTTTTTAAGAACCATCAATAAAAAAATATATAATATCGCGTTTTTTAAAACTACATTTAATATTTATGATTTAAAAACTATATTAGAGCAAGTAATACAAGTATTGAAATTAAATTTTAGGTTTTCCGCCATTTTCATTTGTTTTGATTATAACAAAATACTTTCAAAAATGGCGGAAAACAAGGTTTTTACGTCTTTAACAACATTTGTATTTCTTTAATAACTTCCAATACTGCAGGATACCGCAGTAATCCCTTTATTTTTTAAAAGTAGAAATGTTAATTTACTAGAAAAAAAAAAAAAAAAAAAAAAAATATATATATATATATATATATATATATATATATATATATATATATATATATATATATATATATATATATATATATATATATATATATACAGTATTGGACAAAACATTTGCAACCAACATCGAACAATGCTAAAAAGTGTTCCTAATTTTACATGTCTTAAAAACGAAACGAACTATACTACCACAGCAAACAGTTCAGGAGTCTGGAGTCATAGCATGCCATGACATGAGCAATCAGCTGACAGGTGACAGCACACAGGCAGAATTTCGTTGACTAGTGCCATTTTGCAGCGAACAAAACAAGTACAACTTTTTTGGTTTGTTTCATTTTCTTAAGTCTGGTCCGTGTCAATGACACGGAAGTTTTTTAATAATAAAAGGAAGTATCCAGAAGTTTCCCGAAGTTTCCAGAAGCATGCAGAAGCTTCCAGAAGTTTCCAGAAGAAGCATCTGGAAGCATCCAGTAGCATCCAGAAGTATCCAGAAACATTCAGAAGCATCCAGACGCATCCAGAAGCTTCGAGAAGCATCAAAAAGAAGCATCTAGAATCTTCCAGAACAGGTTCACACAGGTTCATTTTACTATATAAGAGACATGCAAATCGACATGTAATTCAGTCAGTATATGGAAGTCAATCAGTCAGTATTATCAAGCCAGTTTATCGAAGTGAGTTTTATCAAAGTGTTTAATCGAAGAACATCAATACAAGAGGTGAAATACAACAAGTGTTTCATTTTATCAATACAGTCCACATCCAACCAAGACGTTGTGTTCCACAGAGCATTATTGTATAAGGTAAATGTAACACGGTAAGCCTTGAGAAGCGTGATTATTTATTTTTATTATTTTTATGACTTCAAGTGCAAAAATGGCTCCCGACAGTCTTGGATTGGAACTAAGAAAGAAAATTATTGGCAATTACGTAAGTGGAATGTCACAAAAAAGTATTTGTGATAAATATCGCGTGAAAAAATGAACCGTATCAAGACTATGTTCCAAATATCGTTCTACTGGGAAGTTGGCAGCAGATAACAAAAGTGGAAGACCGCGTTCCACCACTTCTAGAGAGGATTCTATGATCGTCAGATCCGTCAAGAAGGATCCCTGGATATCATCAGTCGAGATACAAAAGCAATTAGAGCTGCCTGTATCGGACCGAACAATCAGACGACGTGCTGTTGAAGCCGGATTGTTTTCTCGACGCCCTGCAAAGAAACCGTTGATTTCACTAAAAGACCAGAAAAAAAGACTCCTGTTTGCTACATCTCATATTGACTGGAATGTGCAGTAATGGCGAACTGTCCTGTTCAGTAATGAATCGAAGTTCAACATCATTGGGAGCGATGGCATTTGCCGTGTACGTCGACCGGCCGGAAAACGCCTCGATTTACGTTACTTCCATAAGACCGCGAAGCACGGTAGAGACAATGTAATGGTCTGGAGGTGTTTTTCTGCTAGCGATCTAGGTCCAATACATCGAAACGATGGAATAATGGACCGTTTCATGTATAAAAATACCCTGAAAGATGTTATGTTACCTTATGCTGAATGGAATATGCTAATAAAATGGGTTTTTCAGCAAAAGAATGATCCGAAACACATTGCAAAAGTAGTCAAGCAGTGGTTTTAAGACAACCACCTATCGAAGATGGATTGACTGCGTCAATCTCCGGATCTCAACCCTATCGAGAATCTGTGGGAGATCGTCAACCGCAGAATTAATCGTGAAGGTGTTCGTAATCAGGATCAACTGTTTGAACAAATCCAAAAGGCCAGGGCAGCGATTCCACAAAGTTTCATTGATCACCTGATCGAATCTATGCCCCGAAGATGGAAGGCTGTAATCGACAACAAAGGATTCGCCACCAAATATTGATAGCGAAATACAGCTTGGTCAACATTTTGTCGAGTTGCACTTGTTTTGTCCATAAGGAAATCAATTTTTTTTGATACTTTTGATTAACTTATTAATTTTCGTGAACAAATAATGAACTTTGTGATGAATAAAACTTGAAGAACTTTGTCTCTAAACAGTTACATAGTTAGTTCTCTAAATTAAAAAAATGCAGCACTTTTAATTTAAAGAAACTAAATTAGCATTATTTGGTTGCAGTCGTTTTGTCCGATACTGTATATATATATATATATATATATATATATATATATATATATATATATATATATATATATATATATATATATATATATATATATATATATATATATATACATATATATATATATATATATATATATATATATATATATATATATATATATATATATATATATATATATATATATATATATATATATATATAAATATATATATTTTTCTTTTTGGAACTAGATGGAACATTTTTTAAGCTGATATATAAACTAAAAAAATACAATTACTTGCTGTCTTCTTTCAAAAAAAAGTCTTTAAACATAAATAGAAATCTCACATTTTTCAGATTTCTCTGAAAATAATATCAAATATTTTTACTTCTTTTTACCATAAAATACAAAGTAAAAGTTTTATTAAAAATTTTTTTTATACTTTTGAAATAAAAAATTATTGTAATTTAATATTATTTAAAAAAGGGCACTTAATTTATAGCAAAGTTGTGAGGGGTTTATTACCATTTTTCGTTGCTTTGACTCACTGTGCTATGTATCATCATATTTGATTCACTTATTAATATATCTAATTTTTATGTAAACTAATAACTTTTTATTGATTAAAGATACATTTTAATTAAAATTATTTCTCTAAAAATAAAACATAAAATTCGTATAATACTATAATTCACAGGTTTTAAAACTTGTATTTGTAAATGAGGTATGATCGGGTGGTATCGGACACATGTTTGGAGTGTAATTCCAGACAACTTAATCCATTTACATAATGAAAATAAGCAGCTTTTCTATAAAAACAATAATGCATTTAATATAATACACAAACCCATAATAGTAATTCATTTAATCCCAATAAAAAGATCTAAGATTTGAAAAAACTGCTTATAAAGTATTTGTTTTCATTAGCAAAAAGCTAATGCGATGACATTTTCCTTCTCATTCCTTATATATCTGAGGCAATTTTTTTTAAGGCGATTTCTTTTAAAAATGTGTTGAGAACATTCCAATGTTAATTAATTTTATTTAACATTTGTGTCACATGGGTAAAAAAGAGGTAAAATCGTAATTAAAATATGTGCCGGGGCTACTCCTAGTTTTGAGTCATGTCTTTTTTCTAACATTTTTTATTTTATTTTTTGTATGTTATTAACGTAGCAATAATAATTTTTTTTTTCTAATTTAATAGATAAATGTTTATACTTTTAAAAAAGTCTTTTGACACTTTTTTTTCTGTTAGTACATGTGTGCAATCTACTTTTTCCTTAAGTGTCCGGGGCTATTCGACTTTCCCCTAAAATTAAAAAAATTACACTCTTAGTGTAAGTTTTTATTAATTATTTAAAGTGTGACGTGATTTGATTTAGTGTTATACATTATTTTTTGTCTATTATCTTGTTTTACTTCATCTTATTCTTTAGGGCTAGTTGAGCATAGGGGCAATTAAATATCTCAAAACTACGCATCACATAACAAAACGTCTAATAAACGAAAGTTAGGGAATTAGAATGTTAACTCAATGCGCAACAAATGATTGCTGGAAAGCAGTTGAGAAAGATACACAGGCACTTTTTTTATTTAGAGCCATAAAAGTAAAAAAATTAAAAATTTGCTATTTTACTCTTGGATGCATATCAATTTTTTTACTGTCATTACTTAAACGTTGATATTTTATCAATATATCGGTCTTTCGATTAAAACTAGCCGTTTTTTAATAATTTTTATTGTTCTCTTTAAAACCATACTAATGTGTCGCCTTGTCTAGTAGGGGTAAGTTAAGCAGCTTTGAAAGAAAAGATAAAACTGAATTATCGAACACAAAGAAGCAACTTTGATAAGAAATAATTAGGCGGTACATTATTTATAAATATTTTTTAAAATTAGTAGATTTTAAATCGGGCTTTAAAGTTCAGGATAATTGTATAAAATAATTTTTTTTATATTTTATGACGCTTTTTTACTATTTAGATTTTTCTCTTTTCTTACTTACGTCATTAAAGTGTATAAAATAAAATGTTTATAAATTATACACACGTTTAATGTTAATGAAAGTTTTATTGATGATTCACCCAAGTTTTGTACCATGCATATTTATTTATTTGTTGATTGCTCAACTTACCCCGCTGGGACAGGTTGAGCAGCTCCGCAAACCAGGGCGGGTTTTGTTACTCGCCAAGGAGGCGGCGAAAAAGTCTTAAAAAAAAAAAGGTCCGCATATTTTTATTAATAAGTAACATTCTTTTTTTAATTTTTTGTACTTTAGTGTAATAATCAAGTTCATAAACGTATAATTACATATAATAGTCAATTTTATTCGTCAGTATATTAGTCCAATTCTGATTTAGTAAAAATTACTCAACTAGCCCCGCGCTCATCCCTGAACCGCGCTACTCCTACAATATTGTTATTGTAATTGTTAATATCATTACCTAGGTGTCACTCCTTTAATTAGATTTCTGTTTGAGTGATACAATCCTTATCGATCTCTTTTTTTTTTTTTTCTTATATTATTTTTCGTCAAAATGCACTCGTTTTACAAATTTATCCTTTAGATCTAATAAATAAATATAATTACAATCTGACTGAAGCAGACAGAAGACAAAATGTCTGATCATCAAGCCCCTTCGTGAAATAGAGAAAAATATACTTTTACAAGTTCTGATATTATTAAAAAGAGTGAAGCTAAAAAGTTTGAAAAAAATAAAAAAATTATTAAGTTTGCTAAAATGAAACAATGTTATATAAAAAAAAAAAATTACAAATCGGCACATTTACGTACCTTAATATATACATATTGAATACAATACATAATATATGTTTATATGTATTTAAATATCTAAAAGAGATTTTGAATTTAAGAAGGTTCAAAATATTTCGAAGATTTAAATTCATCTAGTTATATATTTTATACAAAATTAAAACAGACAAACAAAAACAACAAGAAAGATATATCATAAAGTAAAATTATTATTTTTTTTAAATTAAAGAGTGTTTTATTTAAATTTAGTAAGTGTTTTAGATTTTTTTTTTTTTTCATATTTTCATCAAGAACCAAATTCCACAGCGTGGTCCCCGAAATTTAATCGAAAAGTCAGATTTTTTTAGATATGTTAGAGGAATGTTGTAATTAATTATTGAGTGTTTTGTTTCATATTATTATTTCTTTTGAGAAAAGTTTTTATATAAATATTTTGGAATTGTTTTGTACATATCCCCAGAGTCTTTGAAATTTTATTCTTGACTAACTTTATTTGACTTTTCCAATTTAAATGTTCATCAAAAATTATTCCAAGTATTTTCATTGAAAAAGGTCTTTTTATTTTAATATTGTTAATTGTTAGTTCTGGTAATTTAAGTGAAAGGTTCTCGGATTTAGATAGTTTAGCAAACAAAATATATTTCGTTTTTTCAGTATCCAATGAAAGTTTACTTGCTATAAACCACTCATTGAAATTTATAAGTTTTGTGTTTACACAATGAAAAATATTTTTTAAATTTGACTTTGACAAAAAAACATTAGTGTCATCAGCAAAAATAATGCAATTGAATATTTTTGGGGATAAATAAATATCATTTATGAGTAATTCCATGTCAAAACAACCAGGCCATGCAACCATATGTCTTTGGATTTTTTTTATATTTTTACTATAGTTATTACATTATAAAATAAGATAAATCCCAAAATTTCAAGGTCTAACTCCCAACGGTTCGTGAGTAATGGTTGTTTTAATTTTGGCTACTATTATTGTTTTGGTCATTTTCCGCCATTTTTAATTTTACATTTCTCTTTATAAAACCATGCCTTTAAACGTGTGAATTCTAAAAATAAGTGACTTTGTTAATCTCAAGACGAGGAATTTAAATATATAAATAAAAAACTCATTTTATAATTAAAAAGTACCTAAATATCAATTATAAATGTTAAAATAATGGACACCTGCCACTGTAAAATTTTTAGGTGTGCGGTAAATTTTTTAAGCCTAAAATTTCAAATTAGGTCATTGTATGTTTGAAGAACATTGTGTGAAAAAATCATTTATGCCAAATACATAGTTCTGTAAATATTTTACTTTTGTACTAAAAATGTATATATAATTGCAGGGGCGGACCACGATTTTTTGGTGTTTGAGTTAAATAACTTCCAGCTAAGTTCTATACTCCAAACCTTTGAATGTTCATACTTATGTCATTTAAGGATGTTTGCAAAAAATTGCGCTACGAAGAGCCTGGGAACAAAAATACCCTAAAAAGTAGAAACCATCCGCCCAAACGTGAAGGGAATTAATTTTTCCAAACAGAAAAATTACTTACCACCTTAAATAAGACTAAAAATTGTACATATTTTTAAAATTTTGTCAAAAAATCATTTGGTATTCAGAAGGTATAACCATGTAAAGTTTACAACCCCCTCAAAACGAGGGGGGTTGTTTAATTAGGTATGATTTCTAAACAAATCATTATTTTTCAATGAAATTTTATTACCTTAAAGAAATTTCTACCTAGTTTAGGATATTAGAATTCATATTTCAAAAAATTTATTTCCCCCACGTTTTAGTTTTCTAATTTTTAGGGTATTTTTGTTCCCAAGTTCTTTGCAGCGAAAAAATTTTTGCAAAACATCTTTAAATGACATAAGTATGAACATTCAAAGGTTTGGAATATAGAACTTACCTGGAAGTTATTTAACTCAAGCACTAAAAAATCGTGGATCCGCTCTTGAATTAAACGTGCAATTTTTATTTCTTTTCCTAAGAGTAATTCCATTTCAAAACAACCAGGCCATACAACCCTAAATTCTCTGATTTTTTTTTCAATTTTCGCCAAAGTACTTTAGGAAAAAATGATAATTCCTACCTAAATCTAAATCTAAGTGGTTCTCAAGTTATGAAAGTTTTTTTAATGTATTTTTTGTTTCCTTTTTGTTCTTTGGTTCCTTTTCTTTTCTAATTATCAGTTTAATTACTGAAAAAATAAGTTTAATTGCTGAATTCAGACATATTCATCTAATTTAAATGTTGCAATTAGTTCTACATAAATAATGTAATTAATACTTGTGCATTTTTAAATTTGCAATTATAACATTTTTTAATTCATTATCAAAATGATTTCATGTGATATTGGTAAAGTTTTAAAGTCAGAATGCCATAAAACCTCATATTCTAGAAATAAAGAGATTTTTTTACTACATGACCTAGACACTGATACTCGTCAAAACATTTTATGGAGATCTGAGTTGCGTGCTTGTGAAGAACTATTCAGCATTTGTAATCACCATTTTCACTACTTTGGAAAAAGATTTGAAAAGAAAAATGGCAATTTTTGTAATGTTTATAAAGTGCATAAAAAAAAAATGAAAGGTAATTTGATTTAAAATATTTTTTATGTAATTATATCAAAGAAACCCTTCTTTAATTCTCAAATTGTATTACTTTTCTGAAGGATGTGGAGGTATAAAAATTTTCAAAATCTATGCCATCACTCAGAAGATTTTTTATTGAAAGCTGAATGGATATTTTTTGCAACCAGTCATGGCAAATCTTCTTGTGATGCAATAGGTGATACAGTAAAACGAACAACAGCAAAAAAACGTCCAAAGAAAAATCAAATACTAACAATCGATGCAACGTTTGAATTTTGCACTCAAAAAACGCTCACAATAAAGTTCTTTAAAATTGATAAAGGAACTATGGTTAATGTTAGAGCTACATAAAACAAACGATTTGAGAAAGGAAAAACAATACCAGGAAGTCGAGGATTTCACCATTGCATACCAGTTTCGAAAGCATCTATATTATTTAAAAAAACTAGTAACAATATAAATCCAAAATCTATTAATATAAATAAAAAATCAAATTACCAAAATTTAAGTTTAATAAATTTTGAGCTAATGCAGAAATACAAATATTACGCATGTACATATAACTCGTTTTGGTGAATTGCAGTAGTTGAAGAAAAAGATGAAGAATATAATGATATAAAAATAAAGTTTATGCATCCACACGGTCCATCTGAACAGTTTTTCTGGCCGAAAAGGAATAATTATTGTTGGATACCAATCACCAATGTAATAACATTAATAAGTGCACCAACAATAATATCAGACAAAAATGAACTTTCAAAAAAAGATTTTAACAAAATTAATAAGTATATATTTGTAAATCAATATTTTTTAATGGATATATTATAAAAAATTGTATATCAATTCAAGTATGCATCATTTTTATTTATTTTAAATACTACGATAAGCGAAATATGCTATATTTGCTTTTTTTGTAACATTTTTCATGTAATTTTTAAACTATGTATTTGGCAGAAATGATTTTTTCACACAATGTTCTTCAAACATACAATGATCTAATTTGAAATTTTAGGCTTAAAAAATTTACTGCACACCTAAAAATTTTACTGGGGCAGGTGTCCACTATTTTAACATTTATAATTGATATTTAGGTATTTTTTGATTATGAAATGAGTTTTTTATTTATATATTCAAACTCCTCACCTAGAAATTAACTAAGTCACTTGTTTTTAGAACTCAAATGTTTATAGACTTGGTTTTATAAGGAGAAATGTAAATTTAAAAATGGCGGAAAATGATCATAACAATAATAGTAGCCAAAATTAAAACAACCATTACTCACGAACCGTTGGGAGTTTGGCCTTGAAATTTTGGGATTTATCTTATTTTATAATGTACTAACTATGGTAAAAATATAAAAAAAATCTAAGGACGTAGGATTGCATTTAAAAAAAAAATTGGTTGTTTTGACGTGGAATTACTCTTATATAAATTAAAAACAGCTAAGGTATAAGAATTGATCCTTGTGGAACACCGCAACTTATTGATTCAAATCGTGTGCATGTTAAATCTTATGAAGAGCGTTTTTCTAAAAGGCGCTAAGTCATATTTTTATTATAAAAACACGAAAAAACTAATTGTCCGGCGAAGATTTTTCTAATATCTATAATTTTGTAATCGTAAATAAAGATGGTGAACAAATTTTTTATTGATACTAGCATTGTTAGATTTGTACGTTTATCAATAAAAAGTTCAAATGTTGAAAAAACTCAATTTTTGAAAATATGGACTTTTAGAAAAACGCTCTTCATATGCTACTCCTTGTTTATGATTTTTTAAATAACATTGCAGTCACTTTAAGTTAGAATGAACTACTCCATATTTGCGTGGTTAATAGGTAGGCATCTTGTGGTTGACTGTATCAAATGCTTTAGATAGATCTAGAAAAATTCCGAGTGTGTAACTATTGTTTTCTAAACCATTCAAAATTTGATTGGCAAGATTAATTTTTGCATGTTCCGTGGAATGGTTTTTGTAAAAACCAAGCTGTTGATGTTAAAGAATGTTATTTTTTCTAGAAAATTGTTTGTTGTGCATAATGCGCTCTAGTATTTTGGAAAAACTTAGTTTATAGCAAGTAAACTTTTTGTGCGGCCGTGGCGCAGTGGTTAGAGCGCTTGCTATATAAGCAGGAGATCCAGGTGCGAAACGAGCTCTGGACGAATTTTCGCGTCACGGTAAGGAAGGAGGCGTGAACTTTCCGGTTAAATGCACTTCCGCGGTGCTTTGTGACAAGACCGTTAGGACTTCTTGGGGCACCTTAAAAAAAAACAAAAAAAAAAACAGGAAAGTATGGAAATTGGCCTATAGCTGGATTTTATCGACTGATCGCCGCTTTTGTATACTGGAATTATTTTTGCTAATACTAATTGATCAGAATGCAATTTAAGAATATAAAAAAATATATAAGAATATAAAAAAATATATAAGAATATAAAAAAAGCTTTCTTTATAATATCTGAGACTGCTATTACAACATCAGGGTTAATATCATCCAGTTCAGTACTCTTATTTTTTTTCAGCATACTAATCGCTAGACGAAGTTCAGCAACTGAAAGCTCCGATTCATCCATGATGCAATCTGATTTTTTTAAGAACGATTTAAATGATTTTTTCCCCTCAGGAATTTCACCGGCTAATTTTTTCCTACATTTATAAAAAAACATTAAATATTTCTGCAATTTTATTGTTTTCAAAAGTATTTTCTCAATTATCATCTCTTTGCAATCTATTTGGCAAACTATCAATTTTCACACATCCTACTCCTTAATTACATTCTATGTTTTTCTTGTATTTCTAAATGTTTTTTTGCTTAATAAGCAATGAAGAGTAGTGATTTTCTTTGGATTGCTTTTTTAATTTTTCAAAATAATTTTTATATTTTGTGTATTTTATTTCATTTTTGTAGTTCTTTTTTTTTTAATTTTTGGTACAGTTTTGTTTCTTTTAACGACTTAACGAGTCCTTCCGTCATCCACGGACATTTCCAAAATTAAAAAAAATAATTCTTTTTAATTTTGGATAGGCCTTTTCGTATTGCTTTGAGAACATGCGAATACGAAAATCGTAGTTATTATTTACCTTATTGCAATCAGTCAATAGTTCCCAGTTTACCTCTTGTAAGAGATCACGAAACTTGGCGAGTGATTCATTAATAATTTTTCTTACATATACAGTTTTTTTTTCTTTCTCAGGGGTTGCAGAACTTGTAATCAGAAAACCGGAAAATGGTCAGTGATATCTGTTTTAATAATACCACTTTGCATTTTAGCCCATGTATAATTATTAGTAATAATATTATCGATAATGAATGCAGTTTTTTTTGTCACGACTGTTGACTTGTTAACTATTCATTGGAATAACTCTGTATTGGAAACCTGTATTGTTTTAAGAGCTTTGATACCAAGTAATTTAAGTGATTTTTAAATTGGTTGTAATTACCATTTAGCGGTCTATGTAATGTTGTTATAAATGTACTTTTATTCGTTTTATTAATTATTTCAATAGTAATTGACTCACAATCAACAGCATTTACTCTGAGGTTATCTACATGCTCAAAAATCAATGAGTTGTGAACAAAAATAGATACACCTCCACCAATACCGTTTTCTCTCGGATAAATGATGGATAGGTTTATATCCGGATAATTGAAAATTAGAATTAATCGTAATTTTATTTATGACTCTAATGTTTAAATGTAATAATGAGAAATAAGATGATGAAGAATTAAGAATATGTTTAACGTCGTGAACATTGTTATAAGCCGTAAGCATGTTTTTATTAGCGTCATTAACTATGTTTAATGCGTTCTTTGTTCCTGTTGTCAAAAATATTAATATTGTTGTCTTCTGCCATTTTAACAATAATAACTATACTACTGTGATCAAAAAGTAAGATGAATTTTTTTATAAAACGAAAAATCTTTATTTATTCTTCCAAATCTGTATCGTCCCCCTCAAAATAATCCCCCCCCCCCGGCTCCAATTCACTTTTGCCAACGTTTTTTCCAGTCTTCGAAGCATGCCGAAAAGTCCTCGGTAGGGATAGCCTTCAATGCGCGTGCCGATTCACGTTGGATCTCTTCAATGGACTCAAAACGATTTCCCCGGAGTGGTCTCTTGAGTTTTGGGAACAGCCAGAAGTCACACGGTGCTAAGTCGGGCAAATACGGTGGTTGTGGAGCAACATGGGTAGAGTTTTTGGCGAAAAACTCACGAAGAACCAGTGCTGTGTGCGAAGGCGCATTATCGTGGTGCAAAATCCAAGAGTTGTTGGCCCATAATTCCGGTCTCTTTTTGCGAATAGCTTCACGCAAACGTCGCATAACGCTTAAATAATATTCCTTGTTGACAGTTTGGCCAGTTGGAAGGAATTTGTAGTGTACGACACCACAATAATCAAAGAAAACAATCAACATGACCTTGATTTTTGAGCGACTTTGACGTAGTTGCTTCGGTCTCGGCTCGCCTTTTTCACGGTATTCACTCGATTGGTCGGTTGTTTCAGGGTCGTATGCGTAGACCCAAGTCTCATCGCCAGTAATAATTTGTTTGTAGACGTCTTGATAGTCAGAAAGCATTGCTTCACACGTTTTAACGTGACGCTCTTTTTCAAAGAAATTGAGAAATTTCGGCACCAAACGTGATTTGAGTCTTCTGAGGCCCAAATGATCCTTCAAAATCGCTTGCACCGACCCAAATGATATTCCAACCATGTCAACAAGGTCTCGAATGGTTAACCGACGATTTGCAAGCACCAATTCTTTGATTTTGTTGATGTGGCGATCATCAATCAAAGTCGATGGTCGTCCGGAGCGTTCCAAGTCATCAACACGTTCTCGGCCTTCTTTGAAGTCTTTGTAGCACTTGTAAACATTTTTTTGAGACATAGTCTCTTCACCGAAGGCCTTTTGCAACATTTGATACGTTTCAGCAGCAGAAATATCATTCCGCAAACAAAATTTAATAGCACTTCTTTGCTCAACAAAATTAGACATCGTGAAAATCGCCGAATGCACTTTTGGTACTTCAGAAACAAGCGTAAACAAAAAAAAATAATTATGAGTTTGACATGTAATTTGGCGCAAATGTTAATGACATTCCTACCAACTTAAAAATAAAAAAGATTGGACGATTTGAATAAGGCGGGAAGTTTAAATTAAAAATTCACCTTACTTTTTGATCACAGAAGTAAATATTATTTAAAATAAAAAAAGAAAACAAACTTTAAACACTCTTATGTTATTTTTTAATATCTTTAACTACTAATTTCTCATAAATAAGAATTTCTCATAAAAAAATACAGAGTATTTCCTGTGAGTTCGCATTTATTCAAAGAGATATTTCCGTATGGTTAGGGTATCCAAAGAGTAGTCCTTATTTATAAATGTTCCTGTTTTTTTAACTTTTATGAATTCTTTAATACGATTGATCGAAGTTTACTTTATCCAGTTTTTCCGGTCTTATTCTACGGCCCTTTCAATACTACGTCATTTAGATTGGTTTCAAAAATACTTAAAACCTTTTCTTCAGATTGATTCCAACATTCAGATTCAGCCTTCAACTTTTAGCTATAGCATTCAACTTAAAAATATGAACCTAAAAATAGGATACTAAAATACCAATATATAAATATCAAAATTAATTTAACTTTATTAAATGCTACTTTTTTAACAATTTTCTCTTCAATTTTTTTGTATTTTTCTTCTTGGGTGTCTTGAGAGGAAGTAATACTGTTTTCAATACCATTTTGAGTGTGCTCAATTTTTGAGACTCTATCATTTGTTTTAACATTTCAAATTTTCTCAAATTATTTTCATTTTGTAAAGTTGTGCACGTTTCTTTAATTTCTGTTAATTCTTTCAACAGTCCATCAATGCTTTCATTTGTAATTTTTACTTATAAGTTTAAGAATGTTTTTTTGCTGCTTTTAATCATCTCAGAGAATATTTCTCGAGCTGATTTCACAGATTCAAAATGTATTTATTTAAAAATAAATATTTATCTATATGTATTTTTTTATTTCAAACAATCAAAAACTATTTTTTTCAAAAGTTCTAACAACCACGCTGCAGAAACACGTCTCTTGCTATTTTTTATTTGGCTTGATTTAGAGTTATACTTTTTTTATTTATTTATTTTCTTATTCTATTTGTATATTTTCTTTAAATAAGCGCTTCATTTTATCATTTACTCCTACAATGTTGTAATTGTTGTTATAATTAGCCACTTCCTTGATTAGATTTCTGTTTGAGTAGCACCATCCTTATCAATCTCTTGCTATTTATTACTTGTACCTGCTTCTTATTAGAGTTTTTTTTTAATATTTTTATATTACAATATATTATGATTCTATAATAACTTTAACATTTGGTGTCACTTTGAGTACTGTGCTGCTATATAGGAAGGTTATTAATCCTCCCCCCTCCCCCCCCTCCCCAAAAAAAAATAAAATAAATAAAAAGACTTTTTTAAACTTTTTGTCGTTTTTTTCAGGAATATAGTCGGCTAGTCGGTATTTGACACATTTTATTCGGCAGATTTTGAGGAATCAAAATCCACGCCCCACTTTCTAATTTTATTTCCAAATCTCCTGGTGGCACCATCCTTAACAGAGATTTCCTAAGTATTTTAATTACATGATCATTATTTTTAATTTCTTACAAATTTTATTTATTACGTTATTTTTATAAATTTATTTTAAACCTAATGATGGTAAATATATATATATATATATATATATATATATATATATATATATATATATATATATATATATATATATATATATATATTATGCAACTGTTGTTGTTGTTAAATTACAACAAAAATTCCTCTCATATTGACGTGGGATACTCATGTGGAAATGAGAAAAATTTCTTGTTGGAGCTTTATCTCCATTTACAAGATCGTAGTTATATAAAAAACTTATATTAGAAAACCATATAAAACTATATAGCTAAAAACTAAAAACTATTATATAATATAAAGCATTGCTTGACAGCCGGTACCACTATTTTTGAAAATCGCTGATTTTTAATTTTGAACCCTTGATTGATTTTAACTTTTACAAAAATAGCCACGAGGCTATGTTTGCATTTTATTGGCCTACCATTGTTATAAACAAAAGGAATATAAAGATGAATAGGTTTATAAAAAAGATGGTTAACAATCGCAATTACAAATCGCAATTGTTATTACATATTTAGTAATAAAATAAAAATCATGCACTAAAAACAAACCGTGCACTAAAATAGTTTTTATATAAGCTTGATCAGACTCGACAGCCTTTTTTCAAAACGCCTCAAGGTAGTTCACTTTTTTACAAAATAAGCTAATTTAGATGTCTATTTGCGTTATTAAAGAAATATTTTTGAAGAAGTTCATATTAATTTTTTTTGAAAAGTTTCAAAAAACCTTTTACTAGGAGTAAGGAAGTTTTCAAGTAGCTCTGCTACTCGTTTTTTATTGCGATTTTCTCGAAATAACAAAAGCATCTAAAGGCATTTTGAAAAAAAATTTGAGAACTGAAAAATCTTCATTGTTGTTATTTTTTGTTGTTATTTTTTATGTATTTATTTTTTGTTATTATTTTTTAACTAACTATTATTATTTATAATATTTTTATTTATTTGCAACAAAAACATAGAAAAGCAAAAAACTTCTACAGTTTGATGTGGAAGAAGGAAATAAATATTACTTGTTGGATCTTTAACTCCATTTACAAAATTATGATTTTGTAAATGCATCCGACCTAATGTTGAGATGCCATTTTTAAAAAACTGTAGGTTTGCTTTGATCTTAACAAGCAGAGGCTCATTTTAACAAAATATAAAATTTTATATTACTGTTTGTTTTAATTACATCCCTTTTTTATTTTATTTATTTGTTTTTATTATTTTTTATTCATGGTTTTTTTTTTATAATTCCTTCAAGTTTTCCTTTGTGATTTGTTTTGTTTGTTTATCTGTTTTTGTATACTTACATATAATAAGTTAAATAAGGAACAAAATACATTTGAATTGGAGAAGTTTCATTGTATTGGAGAAGTTTAATTGTATTGTAGAAGTTTCATTCAGAATCAGTTCAAATATTTAAAATAAAGGTAAATTAACTTCTAACAATGTCATAAGGTATTTATATATATCCTACATTTTATAGATACGCGATGAGAGTTATTTATAAAAATTACAAAAAAATTTGCACAAGGTAATTTTTTATTTCTTTTTAATACAAATAATGTTTTTTATGGTCAACTCCACGGCGAAAATGAAAAAGTAGTCAAATTTTCTTCTCTTTTTCGTCAACTTTTAGCAAATGAATATTGATGTAAACAAATAAAAGTTTATTAAAAATAAACCTTTAGTACTAAAATTAATTTATTTAAGTCATTTTTATGCTTCCGAAAGTCACGCTTTTTCTCATTGTGGCATGATAAAAAAAATATCATTGTAAAATGTTATTTTAACCATGAATTTATTAGCATAATTAATTAATTTAGCGTGAAAATGGAGATAACATGTTCAAATTGTTGTTGGTCAGGTTTTATACTTTATAAAATATATATCTTAAGAAAATAACGAAAGAACTTTTGCAATTTTCATGTAACGTAAGTTAACAAAAACACGAGAAGGTTTTGCTTTTTCTAAAATTTAGTTACAAAATTTAAGTTTTTTAATAATATTTTTATAAATCATTTAAGTTTTATAAGTATATAAGTTTTTTAATAATATTTAATAAAATTGCAAAAACTTTTATTGAAAATAATACGTTTAATGGATTATTATTAGCTGGTGATTTTAATCTATCAAATATTGAATGGAATGAAGGAAACATACAAACAATTAAAATCAATGAACACCTATCAATAAATTTTCTAGACACTATAAATGATAATTATATTTACCAATGTGTAACAAAGCCAACTTTTAATGATGGTCTCTTTTTACAGAATCACCTGATCGTATACAATTCATTAAACATAACCCACTTTTAGGAAGTATGTACAAAGCTTACTATGTATTAGAGTGGTAATACTTTATAGCAAGTGATAATTCGTTTATAATAAGCAAAGGTAAATCAATGTTAAATTATAAAAATGGAAAATATGAAGAAACGGAAAATTACTTCAATTCAATAAATTGGGACTATATTTTTAAAAATAAAAATATAAATGAATGCAATGAAATTTTTTTAGGATTATATCTCAAAGCATGTGAAAGTTGCATGCCAAAAAGACAAAGTAAGCATGATTAAATAAAACCAAGGATCGATAAAGAATTGAAGAATTGATAAAAAAAAGAGACCACTTTGTGGCTTAAACTTGTATCAAATAGTTTCAAATGCCAAGTATTAAACGACAATTACAAACAAGTTAAAAAATTAATAAAAAGTAAAGTAAAAGAAAAACGTATTGCTTATGAAAGAAAACTTGCTAAAGTATCCAAACAAAATCCAAAAATTATTTTATGGTTATGTGTATGCAAATAACAATATAAAAGCAAAAATAAATACAATAGCTTATACAAATGTTATTCAATTAACAAAGGGTTACTATATAGCTAATGCTTTAAATAAATACTTTCATTCTGTATTCATAAAAGAAGATTGCACAAATATACCAAATCTAGGAAGGAAACCAAATCAAATTATGGAGTGGAACATAGAAAAAGAAATTACGAGAAAAGTCAATGAGAAAAAATTTAAACAACTAAATGTGCACAAAGCTAATGGGGTTGATAGTGTCAGTCCGTACATATTAAATAAATGTATATATATATATATATATATATATATATATATATATATATATATATATATATATATATATATATATATATATATATATATATATATATATATATATATACTTATATATATATACTTATATATATAAATATATATATGATTTCATTGTAGGCATCGTGTATAAGAGTGTATGTTATATTAATAAGAAAACATCAAACAATACGAATTCTCTTAATACAAATAATAATTTATTTTGAGAAATTTTCACTGGGTTATGGATATCGGCATCATCAGCTCGTAAAATATTACAAAATTTTTTGAACGTTAAAAAACAGTTTAATAAAAAAACTGACGTCAGCAGTTGAATGGCTTCTTTTTTCGTTACGCAAGAATATAAAAAATGGAGTCCAAAATTTAGTTTTAACAAATTGCCCATTAACGAGATTTATTCCGCCATTCGATGGGAAACATTGGTGCCTCTGTATTTCGAGTGCTTTTCGTACTTTACGGTCGAATTTTTTTGTTTCAACTTTAAGAGTTTTAATTTTCTCCCAGTTTATTTTTTCAGAGCAAAACTTGTTACGTTACAAAACTTGTCATGATGTTTGCCATCATTAAAACTTTTTTGGTGTTGTTGAATTCTTGTTTTAATTTGTAGTTTTGTTTCTCCTACATATTTTTTCGAGCAATTGCATTCAACTAAATATGTACCAGGCTGGTTATTTAGGGGCAATCTAGATTTGTTTTTACATGTTAATATTGTTCTTAAATTAGGATTTGATTTAAAAACTACTCTATAGCGAACTTTTCTAAATATTTTTCTTAACTTTGGTGATAGTGAAGGTATCCACGGTAATGATACTTTTGGGAAAGCATTGTTCTCGGATTGAATTCTATTGTTCTTTACGTAGCGTTTTTTCCTAATTTGATTTGCAATACTTTTTAGTTGGCTTTCGGTGTACCCATTTTAAAATTTCTAAAAAAGCTAGAATATAACAACAAAATTGAAAATGCGCAAGATTTGAGAAAAAATGTTTTAAAAGAACTTAAAATGGGTAAAAAAATTAGTCAAAACTTAACAAGAGAGCAAAGAAAAGCTCTAAAGGAAATTATGGAAAACAAACTTGTCTATATATATCCGTTTGATAAGGGTAATGGGTTTGTGACAATTGAACACGAAAAAGCTTTAGAAAGAATTCGCGATCAAATTGGTCAAACAAAGGTTTTAAGTGAAGATCCTATTTCTAGTTATGCTATAAAAATTAAAACCTATCTCTCACAACTTAATACAAAACGAAGATTTTCAAAAACAGAATATGACAGTATATATCCAATTGATCCAATCCCACCTCGTATGTATGGTCTAATTAAGGCTCATAAGCCTGAAAAAGCTTACCCTATGAGAATAGTTATATCAACTATCGGCACACCTAATTATGGAATATCTAACTACTTAGTTAAAGCAATACAACCTATCTTAAATAAAAATAAAACACGTTTGAAAAATTCTTTTGATTTTATTAACAAAGCAAACTCATGGAATGTAGACGAAAACGAAGTTCAAGTTTCATTCGATGTAATAAACCTTTATCCATCAATTCCACTTAAAGAAGCTACTTTAATTCTTATAGATCAATTAAATAAAGATGATTCCTACAGATGTTCTACCAAGCTTACTATATCAGAAACAAAAACACTTATAGAGTTTTGTTTACATCGTTGCTATTTTGTGTGGAACAACAAGATCCATGAATTGGAGAATTCCGGTCCTATTGGTCTTTCATTCATGGTTGTATTGGCAGAATCTTTTCTGCAACATCACGAAGAAAATGCCTTCAAAATTGCATAGACATTAAATCCTCCTCTCGACTTAAAATCCTATCTAAGATACGTCGATGATAGCCATGCTAGATTTTCAAACATCCATGAAGCAGAGAAATTCAAAATAATCTTAAATAAACAACACCCTGCAATACAATACACAATTGAGACAGAAAACCATAACAAAACTCTGAATTTCCTAGATATAACAATAATAAATAACAGCAAAGGTAAATATGAGTTTAAAGTCTACAGAAAAGAAGCCATTACAAATATTCAAATAAAACAGCACTCGAATCACGACCCCAAAATTTTATGCGCAATATTCAAAGGTTATGTTCACAGGGCATACTCCATATGTAGTGTTACACATTTAAAAAATGAGATAAACTTTCTTATTCAAGTTTTTAATTAAAATGGGTACACCGAAAACCAACTAAAAAGTATTGCAAATCAAATTAGGAAAAAACGCTACGTAAAGAACAATAGAATTCAATCCGAGAACAATGCTTTCCCAACAGTATTATTACCGTTGATACCTTCACTATCACCAAAGTTAAGGAAAATATTTAGAAAAGTTGGCGATAGAGTAGTTTTTAAATCAAATCCTAATTTAAGAACAATATTAACATGTAAAAACAAATCTAGATTGCCCCTAAATAGCCAGCCTGGTACATATTTAGTTGAATGCAATTGCTCGAAAAAATATGTAGGAGAAACAAAATTACAAATTAAAACAAGAATTCAACAACATCAAAAAAGTTTAAATGATGGTAAACATCATCAGTCAGCAATTGCAACACATAACAAGTTTTGCTCTGAAAAAATAAATTGGGAGAAAATTAAAACTCTTTTTTTTTTTTTTTTTTTTTTTTGTTTTTTTTTTTTTTTTTTTTTGTTCTTTTTATTACAATCTGAATTATACTCGTGTTACATGTTAAAATAAATCGTTAAAATATATTATATAAATACTAAAATATATATATTTTTTTAATATAAAGAACGCGGAGACTCGCAGAAGACTACTAGGTCTTGTCATCGAGAACCGCAAGAACGTTAAATACAATAAAATAAAGTTACAAGATAAAAACTCTTGACTTGACAAAAATATAAATATCGTTAGTGATCAAATATATTCAAAACTAAAATATAAAGCTATCTTATGAAGCCATCAAAACCAAGCATTCAAAAAAAAAGAAATATGTCATCAAATTTAAAAATTATTTCTTTTAGTTTTTTTTTAAATACTGGAAAACTCCATTCATGAGTAAAATCAAAATTTTTTAAGACTATTTTGTTCCATAAAAATGCTCTACGGAATGGAATGCAAGGTTTGCCGATATTTGTTTTGCAGTTTGGTTGCCGTATAAAATTATTATTTCGGAGTATATATTTGTTTTTTTCTTTACATGAATATAAATCACTAAAAGAAACTGTACATAAATTAGTTTTACATTTAAATATAAAACAAAGAACGTTGAAAATATTTACCCCATAAATATTAAGAATGTTCATGTTAAATAAAAGAGGCTTTGCATGAGTAAAACGATCTTTTAAATTTATAAGACGTGCTACATGCTTCTGTTGACAATGGAGAGGTTTTAACTTACTTTTGTGCGTACTCCCCCACGCGACATTGCCATAACTAATATGACAGTGTATCAAAGAGTAATATAACTTAATTAAAGTATGTCTCATTAAAATACTTCTTGATTTATAAAGAATTCCAATACTTTTGGATATTTTATGGCATAAGTTATCGATATGGTACTTCCACGAAAGATTTTCATCTATAATGATACCTAAAAAATTTGTGTACGTGATTCTTTTTATAGGAATGTTATCAAGAATAAGCACAGGCATTTTGCATGGTAGAATATGCTTTTTTGAGACTGGATGAAAGAGAATATATTTGGTTTTTTCAATGTTTAGCGAAAGTTTATTTGATTTGAACCAGCCTGAAATTTTTTTCAGTTCAATATTCATATCATGAAACAAATGATTGATGTTTTTGTTGGATAGAAAAAGATTGGTATCATCCGCAAACATTATTGTCATTAAGTTAGAGGCTCAATATAGATCATTTATATAAATAAGAAATAATAGTGGTCCAAGTATGGAACCCTGTGGAACTCCACAGGCTATTTCTAAAACATTTGAAGGGGTAGATTCATCAATGTAAACTAATTGTTTACGATTTTTTAAGTATTTTTTTAATAATGTCAAGACTTCACCGGTGATACCATATTGTTTCAGTTTTTTTATGAGAATGTCGTGATTGATGGTATCAAAGGCTTTAGATAAGTCTATAAAAACGCCTAAAGTAAACTGTGATTTTTCAAAGGAATTTGTAATGCATCGAGTGGGTTGAATTACTGCGTGTTCAGTTGAGTTATTCTTTTTAAAACCATACTGATTGTCATAAAGTATATTATTAACAGAAAGATGATTAAATATTTTGTTAAATAAAATTCTTTCAAATATTTTAGAAAAAATAGAAAGAACTGAGATTGGACGATAATTATTTACATTTTTTAATTCACCTCCTTTGAATATAGGAGTAACTTTAGCTACTTTCAGTTGTTCAGGAAAAATTCCCTGATTTATTGAACATTTAAAAACCTTAAATAAAATATCTTTTATGTTGTTATATGAACTAATCACTATGTTTCCACTGATGTCGTCTGGACCTACTGCTTTATTAGATTTTAGCATTTTAAAGGCACTTTCAAATTCTGAAAATGATACTTCAAAAGCATTTAAATTTGTTTTAAGTGGAAAAACACAATTAATAATAGGATTTAGCATGTCTGGAATGTTTTTAGATAAATTTGGGCCAACAGATACAAAAAATTTATTTAACTCACTAGCTATTTCTTTTGGGTCATCAACATTATTACCATTAATTTTTAAACTTTTAGGCAAAGAACACGATTTTAATTTGCGATTACCTGTAATTTCTGCTAAAATTTGCCACGTGCGTTTTGAATTAAACTTATGCTTTTCTAACATATTTAAATAATAATTTTTTTTTGCAGCTTTTTTTTGACTTTCGAACTGTTTAGCGTATTTTTTGTATAAAATTTTGCTTTCATCTGTTTTTGTTTTTAAGTATTTTACATACAGTTTTTGTTTTATTTTAGAAGACTTCCTTATGTCCTTATTTATCCACGGTGACTTTAAACTTTTATTAGATTTACATATTTCTTTTTTTGGAAAATTTGCGTTGTAGATATCAAAAAAGGTTTTGTAGAATGTGTCATAGACTATGTTTGCGTCACTTTTAAAGTCGATATTTGTCCATCTAATTAAGGATAACTGTTCATTAAATGATTTCAAACTTGTTTCATTAAAAAAACGTTTGGTAAAAATTTGTTTTTGTTGTGGTAGTAATTTAGGGACAATATTTATTGAGAAGAAAATCGGAAAATGGTCAGAAATGTCATTTTTTATAATACCAATTTTAAGGAATTTATTGAAAATATCAGTAGTTATAATGTTATCAATTATAGAAGCTGACGTAGCTGTCACTCTTGTTGGTCTGCTAATTAATGGAACCGCACCGTTTTGAAATAAATTATCATAAAATTTTTTTATGTTGTTATTAGTGTGATATTCAAAACAGTTTAAATTTACGTCACCTATTAAATAGTGAAACTTTTTTTCCTTTAAACCTTTTTTTAAAATGTCGTTACACAAAAATGATGCGAAGCTTTCGGTTTTACCAGATGGCGGGCGATAACAGCAACTTAAAAGTATATTTTTAGAATTACCGGTTTTAATTTCTATTGTTAAAACCTCAATATTGTCGTCAGAGATACTCATATCAGGCCTAATAATGAAACACATGTTTTCTTTTATATAAATAAGTACACCACCGCCGCGTTTTTTTGCTTTTCGCGCTAGCGGGATCATGTTAAAATCTGTAAGACAGAGATTAGAGTTGAGTTTAACATCAACAGAATCGCACCACGTTTCAGTTAAACAAATTAAGTTAAAATTATTTAAATTTTCTTCTATAAAAATAAATAAATTTTCAAAGTTTTTTTTCAAACTCCTAATATTAATATGAACAACATTAAAATGATCCCACTCTAGAAATTCTTTTATTTCTTTGTTGTAAAAATACAAGCATTTAGTTTGCAGTGCAACTGATTCATGAAAATAATTTAAATCTGGATCTGACTCAATATCAATGACTAATTCATTTGTTTGAAATCGAATGGCGGAATAAATCTTGATAATGGGCAATTTGTTAAAACTTGTTTTTGTATTTTTTTGCTCGGTGAGTTTGATGTTTACTGCTTCATATTTCTCAACAGATTTCTTTAACCCGTATACTTCTTTTTTTAAATATGTATTTTCTTCCTGCAAATTCACTAATTTGCTTTCTAATTTTTCAAACTTTTCGTTAAAAATTTTTAATAATGTGTTTTCATGTATCTCTAATAAATCTTTAATTTGCACTAAGTATATTTCGCCATTTTTAATTTTTTCCGCAATTACAAAACACTTCTTATCACGTTCACTTCTAGCCACTCTTAAAGTTGAAACAAAAAAATTCGACCGTAAAGTACGAGAAGCACTCGAAATACAGAGGCACCAATATTTCCCATCGAATGGCGGAATAAATCTCGATAATGGGCAATTTGTTAAAGCTAAATTTTGGGCTCCCTTTTTTATATTCTTGCGTAACGAAAAAAGAAGCCATTCAACTGCTGACGTCAGTTTTTTATTAAACTGTTTTTAACGTTCAAAAAATTTTGTAATATTTTACGAGCTGATGATGCTGGTATCCATAACCCAGTGAAAATTTCTCAAAATAAATTATTATTTGTATTAAGAGAATTCGTATTGTTTGATGTTTTCTTATTAATATAAATATATATAAATAAATAAATAAATATATATATATATATATATATATATATATATATATATACATATATATATATATATATATATATATATATATATATATATATATATATATATATATATATATATATATATATATATATATATATATATATATATATATATATATATATATATATATACACACGCACACACACGCACGCAAAAAAACAAAATTGTATTTATCCTTGATGCAAAGTCATTAATCGAGAATAAAGTCATTAATCGAGAACTTCGACCCAAGAAAACTTTATCATGTTTTTGTAAACTTAAGTTACATGAAAATTGCAAAAGTTCTTTCGTTATTTTCCTGAAATATATATACTTTATAAAGTATAAAACCTGACCAACAACAAATTGAACATCTTAGCTCCATTTTCAGGCTAAATTACTTTAGATTATGCAAATAAATTCAAAGTTACAATAACATTTTACAATAATGCTTTTTTTACCATGCGATAATGACAAAAACAGTATCTTTCGGAAGCATAAAAATGACTTAAATAAATTAATTTTAGTACTAAAGGTATATTTTAAATAAACTTTCATGTGTCTGCATCAATATTTATTTGCTAAAAGTTGACTGCTTTTTCATTTTCTGCCGTAGAATTACCCATACTCGGTGTAGTTAAGGCAATTTTAAAATATTACAGCGTCTGTATGATATTTTGTTGATTACAACATATTTCTGTTAAATTTCAGGTCTGTGAATTATTATGTAAAATATAAAAATTATGTAAAAACGATAAAATGATAAATTTTGCGATGATACGATATGATTCGCGATAAACCTTTATATCTAAGGCTAAAAACACTGTGCCGCCGTGGCGCAGTGGTAAGAGCGCTATCTTAAAGAGCAAAAGATCGAGGTTCGAAACGACCTTTGGACATATTTTTGCGTCACGGTAAGGAAGGAGGCGTAAACTTCCTAGTTAAATGCACTTCCGCGGTGCTCTATGACAAGACCGTTAGGTCTTCTTGGGGCACCTAAATAACAAAAAACAAACAAACATAAAGTATAAAGGTTTGTAGTGAACCCAGACCGAATATTCTTTTTTTTTTTTAAATCTTCTTAAAATCCCAATCGCTTCTCCAAATTTGAATTCAAGTATTTTTTGTTAAAATTGATAGAATTATTGTGCTTGGACAACTATATATAGTTAATATACGTCAGAACCAATTAGAACTGGGGTCTTTAGTAGGTTAAGGCACTTTTTCAAAAGATTTCAACTAAATTTGTATTAACGCCAATGAGCGAGTGATCTAAAGACTCAAAAATGATGTTCTTTAGATTCACTATTAGGGGTGGTAAAAAAGTTTTGAAAATTATATATATAAAAAGAAAAGTGTCTTTAAAAATTAAAAAAATCTGAAGCAAAAAAAAAAAAATCATGCTAATTCCAAATAAAAAAACTCGACACTGTGAGCCATAAAGACCGCAAGTCTTTATGGCTCACAAGTCAACTTCTCCTCACATCTTCTTTTTTCGACCAGAAGTCGACCAGAAGAGCTAGTCTTTTAATTTTTAAAAATTAGAAAAACCTAAAAATTAAGCCTCAACAAAAAATGCAATCCGCCATTCTTGGCTTCTTTTCGTTTAATAGCTTTGAAATGGTTCAAGTAAAAAACATCATACGATAAAGATGGCTTATTTAAAACATTTTGTTTGTGCAGTTTGCTTGCAGAAATAAAATCAAGGAGTATATTTGGCCTGAGTACAATGCAGAGTTTAATGTTTGTTCGGATGTAATTTGTTCAAAATGTAGAAAAAACATCTTTTTGCTGGAAAAGGGATCAAATACTTATCTTTCAAACTGGATAAGTAAAGTTTCTCAAGTGTATGACTTTAAACTTATTTTAGTTAAATAATCAATACATGTAGATTTTTTATAAAGTGCTATTTTTTAATTAGGTTGACAGACCAAGAATTAGACGTAGTACTGAGGTTAGTGATATTATACAATCATCTCACGTTAATACAAAAGGTGTTGAATCTCGTAAAAAAATAAGTGCAGCTGCTGCTTTACTCTCCTTTCAAGAGGTTAAATATTAAGTATTAAGTTATTTGATAAGTAAATTAAAAGTTATTAAAAATTCATTTATAAACTTCAATAAAAAACCTTTAGGTATATTAGTTTAAGAGTAAATTTTATTCTTCAAGATGTCATAATAACTGTTGTTCTAGTCAGGCTGTTTTGAATTTAATTAGTTTGGCAGAAACTCTTGATCCCACATCATGTGAGCAAGTTGCTTTTGGCTTAATAAAAAGCAAGATGGAACGAGCAGGCATTGAGTGAGGTCAATCCTTGAAAATATCTATAAGTGTGTACGTTTTTATTTTCGTTTTTAAATAATTAAAAAGGGCTTATATGTTCAGATAAAACTTAAATGCACATACAAAACACTCAGTAGATATGAGACTTTTAACTACGCAATTGTATAGGTTGCTAACTACTTTTTAAAAATGTTTAAATTGTAAATTTAAAGTAGGCGTAGGTTAAAGATACATATAATTAATTATACTTTATCTTCAAGGTGGAAATCCGTTAACTTAAACTGTTGGAAATAATTCAATAAATCTTCTAGAAAGTGGAGTTAACTTCTGTACTGGATTTGACAAAAAATAAAACAAAAAAACTGATATCAAGTCTCCGTAAGAATCTGGGATTATCTACTGTTGTGGAGAATATTGTAATTAGTATAATGACATCATTACAAGAAGAAATTAAATCTAAATACAAAATAGAACAAAATAACTTTAATTGGAATGATAAAATTGTAACAAGGCTTGTAGTATTTATCCATAACACTTCTGAATTTATTCTTAGCATTTTAATGGAAAGAGGATTGGATCCTCTCTCCAGATTGGTACATATATCAATTGATGGAGGTCAAGGATTTCTTAAAGAAATTATAAAAATCTTTTATAAAACCAATAAAAATAAGATTTACATTGATAGTTGAGTTAAAAGGTGTTTTATTCTTGCTATTGTTAAAGATGTTTGTGAAGACAATGGAAATTTGCAGAAAATCTTGAGTAGATTAAATCTGAATAATGTTACATGTTACCTTGCATTTGACTTAAAATGTGCAAACAGCATCTTTGGTTTGTCTTCTCATTCAGGTAAATATGCCTGCTTGTGTTGTGAAGACGAATGTTCCCTAGAAAGTAGTACTTCAAGAAGGTTAGGTTCTTTTGATCATTGGTACAACTTATTTGTAGAATATGGGGCAAAGCAGTTAGAGATGAAAGATTTTAAAAATGTTATTAGTCCTCGACTAGTTTATTTAGATAACTATGCTAAAGATGAAATTAATCACTTAGTCCTTCCACCAGAGTTGCATCTTCTTATGGGTGTTGTGACATTACTTGGTAGACTACTTTTAGATCATTAGCCTCTTTTTAAAAATTGACTCAAGAAACATTATATCTTACTTCGAGGTTATCATGGAGTAGGCTTTGATGGAAACAATTTCAATAAACTTCTGGAAAAAGTAGATGTTTTAGAGAGAGATGTGTTAGCATCTCAAACAAATTTATTGTCTATAGCTCATCGCCTCAGAAAGTTTGCAAAGGTTAACGAGTACACCTTTGGATACGAGTTAGGCAGCAATGCCTTTTCAGTTATTGAAGAGCTCAAAGTATCATTTTGTGACCTACAGCAGTATGCAAAGGTACATTTAAATACAGAGCTGAAGGTTACCTGGAAAGTCCATATAATTGTTTGTCATATTCTCCCATTTGTGAAGTTAAATTGTTGTTCTCCGGGATCGAATGCTGAACAGACTGGAAAAGCTGTTCATTGTGCCTTCAAACCAAGTTGGTCTCAATACAAGCGAAGGATTGAAAATAAATATTATGCTAAACAACTGAAATCTGCTACTGCCACTTTTTGCTTAGATAAGATGTAAATATTGTAATATAAAAGTAGTTGTGTTATTTTTGTTGCATTTATTGTATTTTTTTCTTTTAATTATTGCTACAATGGTGTTTAAGAGGAGTTTAAATCACTTCAATTTAAAATTAGTAAGAAAAAGTGAGGATTGTTTTAAAGAGGATAATGAAAGATTATTTGAATTTTTTTTTTTGAAAGGAGGTATTATAATTATAGAGGAGGTAGCTTTATCACTTGAAGGGGGGTAAATAGGGTAAAAAAAATAAGTTTTTATGTTACTTCTGATCGACTTTAGATTTGCCTAATACAAAAAAATAACATATCTAATCAGCACTTATCTTAATATGGAAAAAAATTAGAGATGGGGAAAAGTTGAACCTGGTGGTCTTTATGACTCACTGTGTCGAAAAATTTGTAAATTGCTTTAACTACACTGAATATATAGTTTCACTTCAGAAAAAGAAAAACTTAAACTACGCATGCATGAGTGATTATTCTTACCTTTGGACGTTTCAGAAAAAAAGTTAAAGTTAAAATTTTTGAAAGCATTAGTAATACTGTTTACAACTTTTTTTCAGCGCGTTTAGAATTGGAAATAAATCAAATTTCTTGTTTTTTGTGGTTTTCGCATTAGTCATTTATTCGATTACATGGATTATTAGAGGTATTTTATATTTGATAACTTTTTATTTTCTTAATTGTAAAAGAGCGAAGGTAGACATTTAGAGGCTTCATAAATTTTATGTTATGTTTTATATATATATATATATATATATATATATATATATATATATATATATATATATATATATATATATATATATATATATATATACAGTAGTGTACACTTGGTTTTTAGATGGGGTGATTGGTTTTTAGATTGGGGTGAACGGAGCATGGGAACAAAAAACCCTTATTTTCGGGCCCACCCAGCCCTTAACGTGGGAGCTACGAGTTTATAAAATATTTTCTTTACTTTTTTTTATCTAAATTTATATTCATCAACAAGTTTCAAATTTCATGCAATAATCTCTTATTTTTCAAAAAGTATGACCATAAAAAGGTTTAACCCCCCTCAATTTGAGGGGGCTGGAAACATTGCAGGGTCATAAAAACTGAACACTAAGAAATTATTCCATGAAACTTGAATTTTGTAGATGAATATGAATTTAGATAAAAATAGTAACAAAATATCTTATTATACAAAATGTCTTATTATCAAGCCCCTTCGTGAAATAGAGAAAAATATAATTTTTCAAGTTCTAATATTATACAAAAAAGTGAATCTAAAAAGTTTAATAAAACAAAAAAAATTAAAAGCTTGAAAAAAAAAAGTGTAAAGATTGCAAAAAAGAAAAAATCTTTTAAATAAATTTTTTTTTTACAAATCTGTACATATACGTATAGTAATATAACGTTAGAATAAAAAGAAAGTATTTGTTATATTTATATTTTTATATGTTTTGTCTCGTACATAATCCCTAGAGACTTTGAAAGTTTATTTTTGACTAACTTTATTTGACTTTTCCAATTAAAATTTTTATCGAAAATTTTTCAAAGTATTTTAATTGAAAAAACTCTTTTAATATAATATTGTTAACTAGCTGGCTGGATCAGAAAATCGGGTCAAGCTGGGTCTGTTTCGCACTTACCATATATATATATGTATATATATATATATATATATATATATATATATATATATATATATATATATATATATATATATATATATATATATATATATATATAACCATAAGCGAGATCTCGTCTCGTTCTTGTTTCTCGTGAGAAATTGGACTTCTCGTGAGAAACGAGAAATGGAAAATTCTCGCGAGAAGTAGAACGAGAATTAAATATTACATTATTTTCCAAATTAAAAATTATTATAAATTACAAAATGCCTAATAATTTGTTTTTTTAATTAATTAATATTTTGACTCCGTGAATTTAATAAATCTAATTAAAAATTTAATTTGTTTTTGACAAAAACAAATTAAATTTTTAATTGGATTTTTTAATTAGATTTTTTTTAAAAATCTAATAAAAAGATTTTTTAATTAGATTTTTTAAAAATATTTAAAAATATATTTTTTAATTAGATTTTAAATATTTTTAATTAGATTTTAAATACAAAAACGTTTTGTACAAAATGGTGCACTTTCGACTTAATTTCATTAGTTTACTAGTGGAATTCAACTTGACACATATTGTTCATATTGAAAAGAAATATTCTTGCCTCATTTCAACGATCAAAAATGTCACCAAGAAAAAACAAAATCTGGAGATATTTTCAAAAAACAAATGACGGTGCTGAATGCAAGGCGTGCAAAAAGTCTTTGAAAACAAAAGATGGAAACACAAGCGGACTTTATTGTCACCTCGAAAAAAAACACAGCCAAGATTACGTTGAGTATTCTGGAGACTACATCACTGGACACCCCATGTCCAATAGTTCCCAGGCAGACAAACAGGTATCTTAATTGAAGGAAAGCTGGATTCTTTCTTAGAAGAACTAAATTTGCCTGCTGATTTGCCAATGTACTGCGTGAACGACCAAGCAAGAAACATGAAATTTGCAGTCAAATTGTCAAAGCGCCTTGACCAATACTTGTGCAACAATCATATTTTGCAATGTGCAGTTCGAGACTCATTTGAAATGACTGCTGGAATGGATGATGCGTTGCAAACATGCAAAGATCTGGCTTCTTTAACTTACCAGTCAAAAGTTGCAGCTGAGTTGCTTGAATCAGAATCAGACGCTCTAGGAATCAATTTTAGACAGTTACGCCAATCTGTTGACACAAGATGGAATGGTGAACTGGATTGCATGGCTTCTGTCCTACATCTAAAGAGTGCAATTATCAGCTTATGTGCAAATGAAGATATTTTTTCTTCAAAGACCATCAGTGCATTACAGTGGATATCAATTGAGGGAGCAGTAGAAATTTTGGCACCACTTCAAGAAGGTACAGAAACGTGGTCGGCTGAGTCTATTCCAACAATTAACACTGTCGCCGATTCTCTTTATTTAATCCATGACAAAATTGATCAATTTATTGAGACGGATGGAAAAAATGGCTACGGTGTCTTGTATGCAAAAAACTTGAAAAGCTGCATTGAGAAAAGATTTCCTCTTTGCCACACTGGAAATTTATTGAGTGCTACAGCAAACTACTTTAATCCTGCTTTAAAGGGACTTCACTTGAAGCTCTTTAAAAAATTTCAAACAACAAAAGAATGGTTAGCCTCTCAGGTTAGGGATAATGTTGAGTGCCAACTTGTTGTCAGAGTCCTTTCAGCAGATGTGTCCCCTAATTCAAAACTAATGCGCAAGTTAAACGTCAGACTTGAAACACAAAAGCCAACATCTGAACTGAATCCTATTTTGAGGAAATGTGCCAGTATGAATATCTTCCTGATGCTAAAAAAGACTTTCCGATTCTTGATTGGTGGAAATTGCATTCAAATACATTGCCAGAACTCTCTTCATTAGCTAGACAAGTTTTAGCTATTCCAGCAAGTTCAACTAAATCAGAGAGAGTTTTTAGCTCAGGTGGAAATGTCGTCCGATCATCCAGACACAACTTACACCCAGTAAAAGTAGAACAAATCATCTTAATCAGAGAAAACATTGTCTTGTTGGAAAAGTTTGGCAAAAAAATTCTGAATTAATATTTGAAAAAGTTGTTTACATTTGACAAATGTCATTTGTGTCTATTTGTCAAAACCATGTTTAAATTTTTTTTTTTTTACTTGGATTTTAATAAATTTGTTTTCAAAAATTGTTAAATTTCTCGTCTCGTCTCGTTCTCGGTCTCACGAGAAGTACTAACTTGTCGTCTCAGTCTCGTCTCGGTTTGAAAAAACCTTCAGCTACACTGATCAAATCGAAAGAAAAAAGTTATTCAATAACATATCAAAAAAAATAAAAATTAAAAACTCAAATAATTAGTTTAAAATATTCGGGGGTGATTTTAACATGGTTTTAGACGATAAAGATTGCTACCCGCAAATCAACACGAGAAAATGCCTGTCAACATGTAATTTAAAAACTTTATTAACTAAACTTAATATTTAAGATACCTGGCGCATTTTTAACCCAAACTTCCGAGTATACACATGCAAATCAACAAACAGTATATTTTTTTCTCGCCTTTTTAGACTATATATTTATTTATTTATTTCGTCATTATTTCGTCATTTTACACATTTTACAATGTTATCTATAAATTTAAACAAATATATATAATTACAAGCTGACTGGGGCAAGTAGAAGTCAAAATGACTTATCATCAAGCCCCTTTGTGAAATACAAAAAAAAAAATACAATTAAATTTTACATTTTCCAATATTACATAAAAGAGTGAAATTATTAAGTTTAAAAAAAAAAAAAAATTGGTTAGAAATATATAAGCAAACACATCCGCAAACTCATATCAATCGAACATGAACAAATGATTTTTTCAGACCATTAAAATGCTATATGCGCCACCATTTTGATAAACAACATAGAAATGGGAAAAGAAGTATGGGTTCTAAATAATAAAAACTTGAGCAAATATAATTCACTGACAACGTTTCAAAAATCATTAAAACAGGATGCCAAAAAATATGTCATTCTGAAAACAAAACATCTGACTGGGATCTACTTAAACAAGAAATAAAAAACTTTGCACAAAAATTCAGTAAATCTGAAGCAAAAAAAAAAACGAGTTCAAGAATATAGAATCAAAAAGCAACTGAAAAATTCTCTCAAAAAGTCCCACTTTAACCCCAGAATGAAATACCTCAGTGAAATTCTAAAGGTAAAACTTCAAAGCTTTAAAATAAATAAAATAAACGGCGCAGAAATTAGAGCAAAAGTAAAATGGCGAGCGGATGGTGAAAAATCAAGCAAATTCTTTTTCCAGCTTGAAAAAGCAAAAATATCTAAACAAATCATCACGCTAATAACAGACAAAAACGGAAATGAAAGCAAAAACACCCAAGATATTACTAAAAATTTTGAACAGTTTTATAAAAAACTGTATAAAAACTAGGGGTGCACCGATGCTTACTTTTGGCCGATGCCGATAGGTACATTTAGGCCGATGCCGATGCATCGGCACCGGCCCTGAAACTGGATAAATGATGGAAATATACACCTGAATGGAAATGCCACATTCCATTCATGTGACGATGAAAGCAACATTTTGAAATTGTTATTGTTGAAGTTTATTTTCCATTTATTTTTTTATTGTTCTCTTGACAATTAGAGCAATTACTTCAATTGAAAAGCTTGTTTTATAAATATTTACTTTCGTCATTTTGTTCGAATTAGAATGATTTTGTTTTTTATAAAGAATGAATGGAAGATTTTAATGCCGTTTCTAATAATTGGCGACTTTTTAGCAAATGTTATTACGAAGTTAAAATATAAAACAATACTAATTTTAAATGTTTATCTATTAAACGCTATTAAAGCAATTTTCTCAAAAAAATGACAACATCTAATTTAAGAGGGCATATGAAAGCAAAATATATAAAAGTTTTCCAGAAAGTAGAAGATCTAAAATGTTTCAAAAAAATTAACACAGAAAAAAAAAATGTTATTGCATCTACTTCAACCAGTAAAGAGAATGATAATAGCAAAGTATCCGTTAGCAACAGTGTTACAGTTATTCTAGATCAAAAACATCAATCTAAGCTTGAGGAAACTATTAATAAGCATAGGAAATGGACTTCAAGTGAACAAAGAGCTCAAAAAATAACTATGCTTATCGGAGAAATGATATGTGTAGACATTCAGCCGTATTCTTTAGTTGCAGATCAAGGATTTAAAAAACTAATTATGCATCTTGAACCAAGATATACCATGCCCTCTAGAAAACATATGACTGAAACAGTTGTTCCTTTAATTTATGAAAAAATGAAAATACAAATTATAATTTGTATTTTCGTTTTTTCACTTTGTTAGTTGGTATTTTCCATTCATTTAAAGAGTCTTTTAGAAATTTTGATATCTTTACATCTGTATGAGAGCCTGTTATTTTTTTAAGTTGTAGCACAGCTGTCATAAAATTAAACTCTGAGTTTATCCAGTGTGCTGTTAATGAATAAAAGCTTAGATCATTGTAATGTGTAGTCCATCCGTCAGTGGTAAAATTAAAAAAATCTGCTTTTGCTACATCATTCATAATTATGAATCATGTAGCAAAAGCGTTTAATTCTATGACCGCTGTGCTACAACTTAAAAAAATAACAGGCTCTCATACAGGTGTAAAGATATCAAAATTTCTAAAAGACTCTTTAAATGAATGGAAAATACCAACTAACAAAGTGTACTTTGTCCTCTCTGACAATGCTGCTGATATGAAATTAGCCATAAAAGAAGCTGGTTTAGAAAAAAATTCTCTAAGTTGTGTAATTCACACTCTTCAGCTTTGTATAACCAATAAGCTTTTCAAACAGCAAACAATTGTAAATGATCTTATAGCTAAGTCTAGAAAAATTGTCACACACTTTCATCATTCTTCATCTTCCATGGATATGCTACATGAAATTCAACAACAGCTAAAGTTACCCCAACATTCACTTATACAAGATGTAGTAACAAGATGGAACTCGACATTTTACATGCTAGAAAGACTAGTTGAACAAAAAACTTCACTAACATTATTTTTTATTTGAAATCAAAAGTGTAATGCCTCTAATCTTAATGAAGACCAACGGTTATTAGAGCATATCTTAGTTTTAAAGCATTTTGAGGTGGCTACACTAAAGATGAGTGAAAATAGGGCATCAGTATCTCAAATTATTTCATTATTAGTGTTTTTATTAGAAATCAATTAGTGTTTTTATTAGGGGTGCACCGATGCCCAAGCAACGGTGCACCCCTAATAAAAACACTAATAATGACGTCACACTACAAAAGCTTTTACTCGATAACACAGACATAAAAAAAATCACCAAGCAACAACAACGCTCATAAGACGAACCGATAATGCTTTGTGAGGTCGAAAATGCAATAAAAACAATGAAAAAAAAAAACAAACCCGGAAATGATGGCTTAACCGCCGAATTCTACAAATCCAATTTTGAGATTTTAGGTGAAAGTTTAGTTACAGTTCTAAATGAAATAATAAAATAAAAAAACGAAATGTCTATTACACAAAAACAAGCCATTATAACTTGCCTTTTTAAAAAAGGAGATAAAGCCGACGTTTCAAACTGGCAACCAATATCTCTCCGAAACACGGACTACAAAATTCTTACCAAAATTACATCAAACCGACTCACAAAAATTCTCCCAACCATCATAAACGAAAACCAAACAGCGAGTATCCCTCATAGAACAATTTACCGAAACCTGGCATATACAAGAGACATAATATATCGCAAATAAAAACAATTTAGATGCCTCCATTATATTGATCAACCAAATCAAAGCCTTCAACCGTGTCGACAGAAATTTTTTTTATGACTGTTTATCTAAATTTGGTTTTAATGTTTACTCTATTAATCTTATTAAAATTCTATACTATGACATTTGTTCCAATCTTAAAATTAACGGTTTTCTATCTGATAAAATAAATATATACAGAGAAGTACGGCAAGGATGCCCCCTCTCAATGACACTGTACATAATTCAAGCTAAAGTCTTTGCAGGGTATATTAGAAAAAATCCCAAAATAAAAGGAATTACCCTAGACAACATAGAAACTAAACTACAACAATACACAGATGACACACATTTTTATTTATCATCTGAAAACTCCATAAAAGCCCTAGGCAATGACATAAATATTTATAAATTAGCAACAAGTACTAAATTGAACACTGCCAATTGCCAAGAGTTGTGGCTTGGAAAGAACAGATCAATAATGAAAGAAAACTTCTTAAATTTTTTGTGGCAAGACACCACACTTCGGAGTTTAGGTATTATTTTCTCAAGTTGTAGTCGATATACCAACCACCAATGGAATGAGGGTATCGCTAAAATCAGCAAAAAAATAAAAAGCTGGAAAAGATTTCATTTATCGATAATAGGAAAAGCTATTATTATTCATCTAATACTCTTAAGCAGCTATGGCATCTTGCTTTTACGCTTCCTATTCCAGGAGACCAAAAAATAAAAAATAAATTAAACTAATAAAACAAAAAATTGTTTTATTAGTTTTAAAAGTTTTCTTTGGAACAATTGCACCATAAAAACTCTAAAACAAATATCTAAACTCCCTATTGATAAGGGAGGCTTAAATATCATAGACGTTAAGGAAAAACTTCAATTTATACAACTAAGTTGGATTTCAAAATATTTTAATAAAAATGAAAAAAGAGCGTGGAAAGTTTCAGCTTTCTACATATTCAACAATTACAGAAACGCAAACCAGGGAAACTGTATCTTTCTCACCACAAACTCAACAGAATTGTTAAAAACTCTCCCTCTATACTATCACCAAACTGTAAAAAAATGGAGTTGCTTATACAAAAAAACATAATAATAAAAATTATGTTTATATTATGAGTAACCAAACAAATCTCATAATCAAAGAAATACTAAAGCAACCTATATTCTATAACCCATACTTACGCCACAAAAATAAAACTCTCAAACCAACTCAAGAATCGACAAACAACGACGTTATAAAGCTAGGTGATATCGCTAAAGTATGTATCCATGAATTTCTGGTACTTATCAACTTATCGGTATAAAACAACTCTTCCTAATAAAAATTATAAATTCCTTACCGCCTCAATGGAAGCAGCTCATAAATACTCAAAATCAAATTTACCCAAAAAATATTTCAGGTGGCAAATCATTTCAAAAACAGCATGAAAAACACCACAGCAAAAGAATGGTCGCAATTATTCTGCTCACTCCACAAAACAACACCAACAACAAAGCAGATGAAATAAGGTATAAACTCACAAACTTTGTTTTACTTACCAACTCAGTATTTAAAGTATACATAAAAAATGATCTCTGCCCCCAATGTAGGAATAAAAAAGAAGATGTGGGGTAGACATGATGTATGAATGTGAGAAAGTACAGCCGCTAATAAAATATGCATTTGCTCTCATCCAAACAATTTATCCACATCATCCACCTCTAAAAAATACATTTAAATCTTTTCTTTTTGCTTTATTACCTTCTGTAAAGAGTTTTTATGTTGGTAAAATAATATTTAATGAGCTTTTATATAAATTATATTGCAACAAAATGAGGTCATTCCACGAAAAGTCCATGTTTACGAAAGTGACGCTCTTAGTAGAATTCCAAAACAAAATCAAAAAGATTTTGTAACAAGAATTCGAAATTTCGAAGCTAACAAATAAAAAGGATTTTCTTCTTTTAGAACTTGCACAAATCTGGAGCAACGAAAATAAAATTAATATAAAAATGAACAACAATCATTTTTCAAACTGAGATGTCCAAATTATTTTTCAAACTTTTTTTTATTTTTTTTATTTTGCTTTTTCGTTTATATTTGTTTTTTGATTCTTTTTTTCTCCCTCGTTTTTTTTTGATGTAACCTCTAGAGAATATGTCTATATTTTACCTAGTAGTGGAACAGTAGACCAAATTGTAAATATAACTACTGAATTCATTATTAAAACTCTGCACGGCAAATGCCTGAGGAGAATAAACTTCAACATAATAACTTCCTCTATATGGCAATTTGCGGTTATTTCAAAATATTCTATTGTGTTAATAACTTGTTATTTGAAATGCTTAATTATTATTATTTTTAACTACTGCTATATTTACTTATACCTTTTTTTACTATTGTTTAATGTTATATTTACGCTCGACTTCAAATATATATTTATATTTATGCTTATATATATTTTCATATATTTTTATATGAAGATATTTTTATATATAAAAAACAAAAAATTATAAAATATTAAAGAACCACACGTTACAATGAAATTTGATCGTAACAATACGTAAAAATGTTACGTCGCGTTACGTAAAAGTACGTACGTTACGTCTCGTTACGTAAACATGTTACGTAAAAGTTTCATAACATTACGTCTCGTTACGTTAAAATTCGTGTCGATATGATTAACGGAAATTATGCACGTATTGTAACCTGGTTTTGAAACTTAAAAATGTTATAGGGGAGGAAGAAGGAGTGGGGGGGGGGGAATATTGCAAAAAATATAGCCGACTATATTTTGGCAATTCATTATCAAAGCGGCATCAGTACCTTATTATTACTTACTTGGCATTGTTTATCAATTACCCATATAAAACAAAACTAATAAAAATGTTGCCTTGGCTATTCTGTTCATAATTTTTTTTACTTATTATCTAACTTATTTAACAAAGTGAACCAACGAGAAAGTAAGCCATAGAGCTTTGAACTCAATATGTAAACTGTCATGTGACCTCAGGTTAGCCCTCCATTTCTGGATTCTTTCTTTTTCTTGATAGGCAGGTAGTGTAAAGTATTTGTATTGTTACCTTAGCTTAGCCCTCCATTTCTGGATTTTTACCTTTTCTTGATAGCCACTTAATGTAAAGTATTAATATTGTTGCCTTAAGTTAGCCATCCATTTTTGGATTCTTTTCTTGATAGGCAATTATGCTAAAACTTTTTTAATAGTTTTTTTTTTTAAATTTTTTATGTTGGTTTTTCTACTTTTCATTAAATATAAGATAAACTTTAATATAAAATAGAATAAAATACACGATTTTACTCAATAAACAAAAAAGAAGTTGATAAACTAATATTAGGTAAAAACCAACTCTAAGCGTCGTTCCCTTAAAACAGAAAAAATATTTAAAACTCTTTCTACATAAGGAATTATTTATGATGAGTAGACATCAAAGCTAAAGAATTAAACCTTGTCTCTGTCATGCGGCTTCGCATATAAGCTTTCAGTCTGCGTATAACAGAAATGCTCCTCTCACATTCACATGTTGTAATTGGAATTGTTCCCATTATTAAAAAACCTTTCCTAATGTTTGGGAAACTCCTTATATCAATAAACTTTAAAGTCTTTGTAATCGGCGAATGGAATCACAGATTGATTGTTCCAAAATATTTTCCACAAATCTAATTCAGCATGAATTGATGTAGGATGAGGCATATCAGATATATAAAAATGCAAAAATTCCATTAAACCTAACTTCCAAAAACATTTTTCTTTATTTTTTTTACAACAGTTGCAGGATTACCAGATAAACCTTTGTAAACAACCTTCTCATCTTCATCAAACCTATCTTCTAATTCATTAATAAATGATCTAGAAGAGGAAATGTGATAAAATATTCGAAATAATCTGAAACTGTGTCAGAGGGATAGTTATCTCTATAAATTTGTCTACCACAGATCCTTGGTTTAACTTCTGAAATATCAAGAGTCTTAGCTTGATTAAGTACAATTAAGTACCATTTGTTATGATAGGCATCAATATTTATTTCATTTAACAATTAATAATTTATTTCATTACACTGTTATGATATATCATACGCTTTAGTTTGGAGGACAACAGTGATGGAATAGAAATAGTAAAGTATTTGTTTTGTTAAAACTAAACTTACAATAAAAGAAAAATTTGTCATAAGATTTAAAAAAACATAAAGCTTTTGAAGAAGTATCAATATTATAACTCTTATCTTCATTGTATGCCATTTCTTTCATTGAATGAAAAACGGATATGTAGTTATAAAAAAACAAGTAACAATTAATTTTGCTTGACCAGGAAAAATGAATTTATTGAGACAGCGTTTAGGTGATAAGTTAAAAAAATGTGATATATCTTTGATTTGATCAAGAACATTTCAAACACTCTGAACATTGTATGATTTACTAACTAAATTAAGTTTATGGCATGCACAATGAACAAAAGTTGCCTTTGAATTGACAAATTTAATACTAGATGAAATACCTTTTAATTTATCAGACATTGTCCCAGTACCATCATATACTTGACCTCTACATTTTTGGATATCAAGATCAAGATCATTAATTGCAGAAACTATGTTTTACGTCAAGTTGTACTAGAATTACATTCAATAAACCGTAGAAAGTCTTCACAAATAACGTTTTTACAGTCAATGTATCTTATAACTAGAGATAGCTGTTCAACATTAGAACAATAAGAGGCTCCATCACACAAGATAAAAAAATAACCTGACTTTTTAATTTTCTTAAATTAGAACTTCTTTAATTGTTTTTCCATAGCATTCAATAAGTTTGTTTTGTGCGGTTTTATATATTTAGGTTGCATTTTTAGGAACAGAACAAATATGGAGCTCAAGAAATTTATCACCTACTTCAATACGAAAATTTAAAAGGTCTACAAAGTTACCCATACCAATGTTGTCTTTACATTTTTCTCCGACCTCTGGATGGTACTTACTGTCATCACGATAACCTCAAAAAGCAATATCGTTGTGGCCAAGAAAAATAATTGTCGATTACTTTTAATAAGTTTTTTTCTAAGATTACCAATATCAACTTCAATCAGATTTTTTTGAATTAAATCTAGATTGTAGCATGTTAAGACAATGCATTGACATTTGATGAAGTTGACAATTATTATTGTGATCCATATAAACACAAGTTGCATTACCCCTTCTAGTAAAAGGTTTTCGAATAAAGTTGATTATTGAGGTATTGTTTGGAATACTGCTACACAACAGTGTACATGGAAGGCAGTATTCTCCATCTTCAATCTGTGAGTAAGCTAACTAGGAATATTTAAGTAGCCATTAATGTAAAAATGATGGTATCTTTTTTTCACCAGAAGCAGGAAAGACAAAAGACGAGTTAGAAATAAATGTTTTATTAACTAAATCTAATAACATTGAATCATCTTTGCTAGCAGATAGATGTCTACGGCGCTCATATTAAGTAGAAACATCATAAAAAGGAAGGCTTGAAGATTGACCTGATGTACAAGGAATACAATTAAGTAAGATTGGATTAGGAGTAATATAAATATTTACATCTATACTTTTAGCTTCATTATCAATGCAAAACTTTATGTGAGATTGAACTAATTATTTTTTTTTGTAAATAGATTGTTTGAAGGTTGACAAGATAAATTAGGAACCTAAGTGGTAACAGAAAAACGCGATAGAACACTTGGCAAAACTGAACACGATCCTCTTTTTAAATCACTTTTGACGAAATTCTTTGAGCATAAAACTTCTCTTTTTACAATAGGGACAAAATGATTTTGTGACCACATATCTTTATCCTTGGAAGCAACAATCTGTGTTACACCATAAAATACTGAGACTTTTTTTATTTGTTTTATGGGTATATACTTACATTAAATAACTTTTTATATTTTTCAAGCCCAAATTCAGGATAAATAGAAAACATTTGTTAATTTTACACTGTACATAATACAATCAAACTAAGAATAGAAGCAAACTTATTGTTTCTGCAATTGTTACAGGCTTCTTTTTTTATAAGTTCAGAAATATTTATATCATTTAGTTCTGTAAAAGAATCAAAAGACTCAAATGAAACACATACCATAAAAACACTAGAGGGTAAAGAAAATTTTTTTAGATTCTACTTGGTTTAAGATTATCAAGTATCTTAAATAAAAAGTTGCTTTCTCAAACAACTCAACAGAAGTTAATAGTCGAAGAATTTCATGTATTTTATCCGATGATTTTATCAATAAAGCAGCAGAGTTGTGAAAACAGTTACCATTTTCCATTGACTTGTAAAGCCATAACATATATAAACCAAATATAATTAAAAAACCATATTTAACTAAAGATTATTTGTCAAGAAGTATTGTTTTATAAACAAAATAAAACATTAAAAAAACGCGCTTAAACTCCTTCTTTAAAACAAGTCTTCATTTTCTTTTTGCATAGGAATAAAAGCTTCCATTACAGAATTTATATAATTTCATCATGATTAAAAACGCAAATAATTAAAAAAGATAGAAAAAGAGTCTTGTGTTGTACTTCCGAGGAATAGCGAATTTTATTTCGCTATTCCTCGCAAGTTTGTTTACATTATTTAAAGCTAAAAAATAAACTGAAGCCTAATAAGCTATTGAATATTGTTATTGAATAGCAAACCTGTATTTTTAATGCAGTCTCACTTAAAATACCTAAAATTAAAGCTGAATGGTCATCAAACAAGATATTTTACGATAAGAAAACTAGTGAAGATGTCATTTACAGATATTTTTACCATAAAAAGGAAGGGAACTGCGGGCTTTTTGAAAAAGCATAAAGAAACAAAGTTAAAATAGTTACCTGGTTAAATGTTGCATGCATTAAATCTAAGAGTATAAAATTATATAGTGCTTATTGGAGATCAGTTGTTTTACTTTTTAATTGACTTAATCCTGAAATAGAACATTGCAGTTGTCCTGTTAGTTCTAGTAAGTTGTGTACTTTCGCTTACTTTCAATTTTGTGTTTTTTTAAACACAATAATGATAAAATACTAACTGCAATGAAAACTATAAAAGAAAAGATTTAGGCTCTATCTTGGACAGAACAGTTACAAAATGTAACCATTTTTTAAAATAAACTGAGTCTTTAAAAAATAAAAAAAGAGATGACATAAATGCTATCAGCAGATCCAAAACTATACTATTTTAAAAAAGATGTATCATCAATTGTTTAAAAACGGAAATAACACTTTAAAAAAATCGCTGTTTAGCTGCAACGTGTTTATTTGGTACTAATAAAATTTATATTTGAACACAAATCATCTGTCTGCCAACATTTACATTATAAATAGTCACAAAGAAATATATTTGTTTTATACCTCATTATTTGATTTAATTATACTTCACATAGATAACACTAAAACTGAAAACATTGACTTCTATATCAATAAAGTCACAGAAGATTCAAATGATTTTAAATACTTGAAAAAAAAAAAATACTTTTAAAAATAATATCAAAAGTGTCACTAATATCATCCTGAATAACATTGAAAATACTGATGTACAAAGTACTTATAACAGTTTAAAAGGAATACCATATTTCTCATTAATAGAGAGCGTTTTGCTAGTGGTATTGTAAATATTGACCTTAGTAACCACATGGTTCCAAAGCGATGTGACATTAATTAGATAAACATAGAATAAAACACACAAAGAAGGTATGATTACAGAAAACATAAAATTACTGCTGGTTGACTATCTAATTTACTTTGCTTTTTTAGGAAACTTTGAAAGTTTTATATTATATTGTAATGTTTTTGAAAATAATACCACGCTTCTACAACAGGCCTAGGCCATTTAGAAAATATTCAAAAAGGTAAATTATTTGAAAACGTTTTTCTAAAGCTAAAGTTGATGAATGCCTATGTTTTATCAGCCTAATCAACAATAAATATGGTTGTAGCCCTGATAAAGATATGTGACCCTGACAGAAAAAGTTTGTTAGACTAGAAAACTCAAAACTGTGTTGATTGTGTTGGGTCATGAGTAACAAGTAGAAAATTTTCCTCAATGTTATTTTCAATACCAGCTACAGATTTAGTGTACAGATGCAAAACTTTATGTTTTTTATCATACCTGCTAGAGACCAATACATCAAACATTTTTAAATTAGGCAAAGTAATACCTTATTAGTAATTGATGAAGAAACAGTAAAGTTAATAATATATGGTTAGAAGAAAATAAAAATCATTTTGAAATCAAGTTTTGCAATCAAATTTTGTTATGTTAAAAGTCAAATATATACTGATTTTGCCAACAAACAGGTTGATCCATTGCTTGACATTCGTATCACTCCAGCTTCTGTATTTAAAATGATTTCCTGCCTAGACTACAGCTTGTGGGCCCGACAACATACCTGTTATTGTCTTGCAGAAGTGTTCTCCGGAGCTGTCGTCTATACTCTCAAAACTATTCAACAAGTGCTTATCAGAGTCGTGTTTTCCAGCCTGCTGGAAAGCGGCATCTGTTATCCCTATCTTCAAAAATTCTGGAGAGAGATCTGATTCGTCTAACTACCGTCCCAGTAGTCTTCTTCCTATCATAAGCAAGGTTTTTTAATTTTTAATTAACAAACACCTAATTTCTCATCTTGAATCTAATAATTTAATTTCTGACCATTAATATGAATTTCGATCTTATCGTTCTACAGCTGATTTGTTTACAGTAATAACTGATAGGTTTTATCATGCATTAGATATAGGTGAAGAGGTTAAGGCCATCGCTCTTGACATTTCAAAAGCTTTTGAATAAGTTTGGCATGCTGGTCTTTTCCATAAGCTTTCTTCTTATGGTTTATCTGGCAACATCTTTAAGATTATTAAATTCTTCTTTTCCAATCGTAGTATAAAAGTTGTCCTCGATGGACAGCACTCTTCTTCTTATTCTGTAACTTCAGGGGTTCCTCAAGGTTCTACTCTTGGCCCTATACTCTTTTTAATTTACATTAATGATCTTCCCGATATTCTCACATGTAAGGTGGCATTGTTTGCTGATGATGCTACCATTTACTCTTGTCGTGATAAGAAACCAACACTCTCTGAATGCTTGGAGGGGGAATTTGAGCTTGAAAAGGATCTCACTTCTGCTACAGGACGGGCGCACAGTGACTGGTGAACTTCAATACAGATAAAACTTAATTTTTTTCAGCCATTCGTAATCGCAATCATTTAGATTTTCCTATATTTATGAACGGTGATGTACTCAATGAGTCATCAACTCTTCATCTTCAAGGATTAACTCTTACTTCTAATCTTTCTTGAAAACCATATATCAAGTCAATTGCAAAATTAGCATCTGCTAAGGTTGCATCTCTTTATCGAGCTCAATACTTTCTTACTTCAGATTCTATTCTCTATCTCTATTAATCTCAAATCCGGCCTCAAATCTAGGGCGGATCTTCCAATGATGCCCTTTCTTTTTTAGACAAGGTGAAAAAACACATTGTAAACATAGTTGGATCTGCTCTTGCAGCCAACCTCTAACCATTATCACATCGTCGTAATGTTGCTTCTCTTTCTCTTTTCTACAAATACTATAATGGGCAATGCTCTAAAGAGCTAGCTTCTCTTGTACCATCTACTAAAATTCATTCTCGTGTTACTTGTCATTCAATTAAGTCTCATCATTTTTCTGCGACTGTTCTTAAGTGCTCCGAAAACTCTTATTTGTCTAGTTTTTTTCCTCGAACATCAGTTCTTTTGAATTCGCTTCCTTCATCTTGCTTTCCCGATTCATATAATTTGCAATCCTTTAAGTCATCCGTCAATCGTTATCTTGCTCTACAATCTTCATGTTTTCTCTTCCAGTAACTTCCAACTTTAATTAGTGGTTGCTTGAAGCCTTGGTGGAAGCGAAGATGTTTTGAAAAAAATTTTGGCAATCTGGTTTTGTTATGTAAAAACTATTTAGAAAAATTATAAAAAATCTAAAGTTTGTTCCCATTGTAGTTATTTCAGGATAAAAATAATTTAAACATTTTGTAAATTTTATTGAACTTGTATATAAAAAGGGTTCCATTTTATAATTTGTATAACTCTAATTTTCTCTTTCTGAATTGTATTTTTGTTTCAACATATCACTTTGTTTTTATGATTGATTCAAGTTATATTTTTGCTAGGCAGTTTTTTTTTAAATCTTTTTTCATATTGTTTAACTAGAATAATAATGTCTGGCAAAATGTTTGTATTTTATCTCTTTTTATAAATTTGTTTTAAGCAACTTTACATAAAATTTTTGTAAATTTTCTGATCTTGATAAACGATAGTATTTTGAGTAGACCACTCGAATCTTTTGATTTAAAATTATTATAAAGCAGAAGCACATTACAATAGAAGTGTTTTAAAAATCTAGCCAGAAAAACTATAAATATTAGGATGTAGAACACTTGTTTTTAATTTTTTATCAAACTGAGAAGCTACCGTTTTTAATTTTTTTTCCTACATCGCATAGTGACTCAAAACAACAATAAAATGGTAATAAACCCCTCACAACTTTGCTATAAATTAATTGCCCTTTTTTAAATAATATTAAATTACAAAAATTTTTTATTTCAAAAGTATAAATAATTTTTTTAACAAAACTTTTATTTTGTATTTTATAGAAGAAAGAAGTAAAATAATTTGATTTTATTTTCAAAGAAATCTGAAAAATGTGAGATTTCTATTTAACTAAAGTAGTAATTTTAATTTAAATAGAAGTGTATATTTATTTTAAAGCTAATCTTTTGGCTCTATATATTTCAAATTTACGAAAAAGAAAAAAAAAAGTCTGATTTTTTAGTTTATGTTAAAAGACTTTTTTTTAAAAAAAGACAGCAAGTAATTGTATTTTTTTAGTTTATATATCAGCTAAAAAAATGTTCCACCTAGTTCCAAAAATATATATATATTTTCTAGTTAATTAACATTTCATTTGCGGTCTCCTGCGGTATTAGAAGTTATTAAAAAAAAAAATGTTGTTAAACACTTAAAAACCTTGTTTTCCACCATTTTTGAAAGTATTTTGTTATAATCAAACAAATGGAAATGGCGGGAAACTTAAATTTTAATTTTTTACTTGTATTATTTGCTCTAATATAGTTTTTAAATCATAAATATTAAATGTAGTTTTAAAAAACGTGCTTTTGTCATTATATACTGTTTAAAAGTTTGTTAAAATATTTATTGACAATTTTAAAGAACGATTTATTATTCGATAAGTACAACATGTTTGAAAAGGCTTAACTGTGCAGCTTTATTATTTCCTGCAATATAAAGTTAACTTAGTAATGCAGTGTTTTTACAGGATGTAACAATGTTACAATTGTTAAAGCCATAACAAAATAAAACTTTAAAAAGTGTAAAGTAAAAAAATGTATAATGTAATTTAAAATGTTTCTGATATATTAGTTTTATTATATTAATGGTTCTTAAAAACAATAACAATGAAAAGATTAGATCTTATCCCAAATATACGTGAATTAGAAGTGGATAAATTAAGATTATAGAAGGATTTACTTAATGAAATAAAAAATACTGAAGAAACTTGCAAAGAAAACTTAAGTAAAGTAAAGGTTGCTTTAGTTATATTTATTCCAAAGGTGAAGAAAAAACTAAAACAATGTCGACGAAATTATGATACATTTATAGAATAAGAAAACCGTAGGCTTTAAAGAAATCTTAAGAACAATAAAAATAGCCGTTTTGATTCTGGAAAGCCCCATAAGCAATGGAGTGTTCTTGGAGTGCGAACAAAAGAAAAAAAATAAAAGAACTAGCCACTGAACATCTTGAAGCTCTATTTATAGCTTCTGCAAATAGTGCAAATGCAGCTGAAGAAAAAAAAAACTTCTATTTTAAAAAAACAATATTTTTAATGTTTTAGAGATAGAAAAGTTGGTGAAACTTTGGATACAACCTTTCCTATATATATGAGTGCAGAGAAAGCTCTTGCGTTAAATACGAACACTGATCTTAGCGATAAACAATATCAAATGATCAAAAACTCAGCTCTTGTACACAATGCACGTATTTATCCTACCTTGCATGATATTTTCGAGGAAAAATTGAAATGCTATCATGAGAATATACACTTTACTGAAATTTCTGCAAAGTGTACTCTTCAAAGCATGTTAGATCACACCGTGAGTAGAATAACTGAAATGATTGATATACCTAATTGAGGTCAAGGTATCGAAATATTTGAAGTTTTATATGGAAAGATTGGTTTTGATGGAGCATCAAGCCAAAGTATTTATAAACAGAAATACGAAACAAGCAACCCAAGTATAGAACTTAAAAGTGAAGAAAATCTTTTTAGTAGAGCTTTTGTGCCTCTATTGCTCAAAGTAGATGGCAAAATTTGGAAAAATGGAAATCCTTCAAGTTGTCACTTTTGCAGACCTCTTCATCTACATTATAAAAAAGAGAGTCCAATTTTATCCAGAGAAGAAGATCAGATCTAAAAATCAAATAAATACCTTCAAGACGTTTTGCACAGTTTTTGATATGGCAGGAAGAAAGGTGACCTTTAATATCAGCAATAGAGTTGACATTACAATGTTTGATAGTAAAGTAGTTAACGCACTTACAGAGACATAATCCACTCAATCCTGCAATGTGTGCAATGCTAAACCCAACAAAATGAACAATATTGATTTATTAAAAACAAAAACTGAGAATGAGTCAGCCTTGGGGCTCGGAATTTCAGCTTTGCATTGCTGGATAAAATGCTTGGAACTTATTCTTCATTTAAGTTATAAAATTGAAATTAAAAAGTATAAGCCAAAAGCAATTGAGGAAAAATTATCTGCAGACTTAAAAAAAAAAGAGATTGAGGTACTCTTCAGAGAACGGTTAAGCCTATATGTTGACATGCCTAAAACTGGGTCTGGAAATACTAATGATGGCAATACTGCCAGAAGAGCATTTAAAAATAGTGAAGTGATATAGTTGAAAGATTGCATAATATTCTCATAACCGTATCTTATGGATATCCTAATAATCAATGAATTAGATTTATACTGCGCTGAAACAGCTAAACGTTTAGTAAGTTTGTACTTCTGGTATTTTATGCCTCCTACTGTACATAAACTGCAACTGCATAGTTCTGCTATATCACATAAACTACCTTTGCCAATCGGGGTATATTCTGAAGATGCATTGGAGAGTTTAAATAAAGAGATAAGAAATTCTAGACTTAAGCACACGGCAAAACTATCAAGGTTAAATACAATGATAAATCAGATGCACTTTCTTCTAGTAAGATCAGATCCAAAAGTATCAAGCATATCTTTTAGTAAACATAAGAGCTATGGAGGAAAACGGTTACCAGACAAAGTTATTAAATTAATTGTAATTTAAATAATCAAATAAATGTAACAAAATGTAGTTTTTTTTCTCTATGTATCAACATCCTTAAAAAACTATTATAGACCCCAATGACCATTTATGGGGCCATTTGCCATTTAGCTCACTTCTCAATTATGTCAAAACTATATACGATGAGATAGCATTCTATCACAAAAATGTTTCTAAAGTACCATCACAAAAAGGTGGCAAAATGTTTATAGAAGATTTAACTTTTTAGCTAAAACAATTTAATAATCGAATAAAATTAAATGGAATAGCCATAAAATACTTCGTGATAATTCCTTCTCTAATGCTACAGAAGCCCTTATTGCGGTTCAAAACTAAAAAACATGCAGAATGTTAAGTGAAACGAATTACTTTATGTACGTAGAGCTTGAAGTAAAACAAGCATGGTTAGCCGATGATGCCACCGCAGTAGAAAAACTGCAGACGTTAAAAAAGTGGTATAAATGCCTAGAGAAAGTCTGAGCTTTGCATGGATATTATGCAAATAAGTCAAAATGCTCGTTAATTGTAAAATCTGACAATCAAGTTGAAAAAGACATTTAGGAGCCGCCCTTGGTTCGGAAGCATAAAAAAAAGTGTATTGCAAGGATTTAGTAAGTAAATGGTCTAATGAACTTAACAATCTCTGCAAAATCGCTAATACACAACTGCAAACCGCTTACGCAGCATTTGTTAAATTATATAGATCTAAATTCACATTTAGATCTATATAATTTGCATACCTGCGTTGTTTGGCACTGAGTGTTCCACAATTAAGGAGAACAGAGATTTATTGGTGCTGAACCCATCTAAGGGAGGGCTTTTTGTAATTTAATAACTGAAGCCAAGGAACAACATACTGCCTCAAGGAAAATAACTAAGTTGCACATAGAATCTATACTTAACCAGTTAGATTTCATGAAAGAAAAAGACGATTTCGGTAAAACGGTTTCAGAAATAAAAACGAAAACAAACATGGATAAATAAAAAAAAAATAGAAAGAAGAGGTCTAAATAACACATGTAAAGCTTCCAGAAAATCTGAAACAACTAGTTGAACAGGCCTGTGATAAAAGCGTCAGCAGCTGGTTAAACACTTTACCAATTAAAGAACAAAACCTCGACTTAAATAAGGAAGAGTTTAAGGACGCACTTATATTGAGATATAATGTGCCACTTGCTAATTTACCAACTTACTGTGCTTGTGGAGATAAATTTGACAAGATGCATGAACTATCTTGCAAAAAAAGTGGCTTTGTGTGTAACAGACATGATAATATCAGAGATTTTTTAACTATTTTTCTAGCTAAAGTTTGTACTGATGTTCAAGTGGAGCCACATTTAATTCCGTTGACAAATGAAAAATTTCATTTCAAAACTGCCAATACAAGCGACGAAGCTAGATTGGATATAAAAGCTAAAGGATTTTATAGGAAGGGAGAAACTGCATTTTTTGATGTTAGAGTAACGAATGGTGAGAAGTACGGAACAAATATAAATTGGTTAAGAACACGTCTTTCGATGGAGATTACGCGAGCATCCCTCCTCTGCTTAAGAGACTCACGAACCTCATTTAGGCGCTACCACATTGATGACGTTGGTTTAAAAAATGTACGAAGTGGAGTTATTTAGTTTGTATATATTAGGTATATTTATCAAGAATGTATACCTTACGTAACGGTTGAATAATTGGCAAAAAATTAATCAAAAAAGACTTATGCCGATGCCGATCATCGGAACATCACTCCCAATTATGTTTGCATGAAGTACATAAGTTTAAAAAATCCGATAGCATTGATTTAAATATCAAAATTTGCATTACTTAAAGTAACAAAAAAAGTAATTTTTATTTAAGACGTTTATCATGGAATAGACTTTCTACATAATAAGGAAAATTGAATAATATAAGAATCCGTTCAGGCGGCCATTTTTCCATTTGCCGAACAGACAATATAGCAGCACTATTAGCGTTGACATTAGCAATAAAAGTAGTAGTAGTAGTGGTAGTAGTAGTAATAGTAGTAATAGTAGTAGTAGTAGTAGTAGTAGTAGTAGTAGTAGTAGTAGTAGTAGTAGTAGTAGTAGTAGTAGTAGTAGTTGTAGTAGTAGTAGTAGTAGTAGTAGTAGTAGTAGTAGTAGTAGTAGTAGTAGTAGTAGTAGTAGTAGTAGTAGTAGTAGTAGTAGTAGTAGTAGTAGTAGTAGCAGTTTTTATTTTTTTAAAGAAAATAATAAAATATTTTATTTCAATTAATTTCATAATGTTTATTTTTCCTCAATTACTTTTAGGCTCTTTAGATGTTGATTACAATCTTCTTGTAAGCATCAATGAGCGAACCAGTGTTATAGAAAATGGTAATTGCCTTTCAATGACACCATATTTGGTATTTGATTTAGCTCTCTTCCTGGCATAAACTAAACTCCATACATTTGTATGTTTATTTGTATGGCAAAAAAGATGCTTAGCAAAAGATTACAATAATTGGAGCTCAGAAATAAAAAAGATCTTAGTATTTTGTTTATTGTTAGTTTTCCAAAATATAAAAACTTTGAAATGTGAAATTTTTGTATTCCTCGAACTAAGGGGTTAAGACTTATGTTTATTTTTTTTGAACATTAAAAGACTATTGTATAAAATTATAGCAGCAAATAAGAAAAAACTTTTTAGACTCATTGCTCTCACGCTTGAAAGTGAACAAAATTTTAAATTTTTTATTTTCTCAGTTTCAAATGATAGAAATCTTTGGCAAAGTGTCTTTTTTTGGCCTATGAATAAACATTACTGGTAAGTGTCTGGAAGTTGTTAAACTGTTTATCTGGAATTTAGATTCTAAATTTCCAAAAAAAAGGTTGTTTTTTGTTTGTTTTTTTACTATTTTAATTAAGTGTAATTTTTTTTTGCTCTTTATGCCCTGATAGTCAGTTATTTAAATATCTGGCCTACATTATGTTTGTTCAGTTAAAGAGATCAGTAAGCTGAGCATCACTGAGCTGCTATAGAAAACTTGAGCGCTCTAATTCTTAAACTATTTTATTCCAATTAAGAATAAAATAATTTTTTAGCAGCTTTTTCCAAAACATTTGTTTTTAAATGCATTTAATTTGTTTAAAAAATTAATGGAGAAGAGGCGAAAAAATAAATGGAACAAAATGCAGACCATAGATTTAAAAATAATAACACATTGTTTACTAAAATTTAAAAACAAAATCGTTTAAAAATAACAAATAATGACTTTTTAAACTATGAAAGAAATAATAACTTTTTTTTATAGTTTAGCTATGAAGGAATAAATAAATACGCAAACAACTTTTAAAACTTCACATCTCAGCAACGATTACCCAATAAACACATGAAAGTCAAGAAAACGTCGGAACAACATTTAGACAAAGGTTTTGTTTTGGTTCATAATTCGTTCAGAATGAAATCCAGATTACCATTTCAAACTTATATTAGATGATAAAATTAAAACATATTTTTGACGTCTAAACGTAGAAAAAGTCTTAAGATTTAGTCTTTAAATGTATATAAAGAGGGCCGACAACACCGCGGTGGCGAGGGGTGGGATTCCCCCATCTTTTTTTCTAAAGGATCTTTTTTTTTGTTTTGTTTTAGAAAATTTTACATGATGAGGACTTTTTTCAGAAATTGACGATTGTGCCCCTCCACTTCAAAACCCGTGTCGTTGGTCATGATAAAGCGTCTAAATTTAATATAATATATATTTTATAAATTGCTTTTTCTCTCTTAGAAAGCACCGGAACGGCGTTCCGACTCCTTTTTTTTATATATAAACATTTTTTTTCCCCTCGTATTATTATATACAGTATTGTGAAAAATTTAAGAACCACCAAATAACAAATCATAATTTATTTTTATTTAAAAATTTTTATTTTATCGATAATATTTTTCTGGTAAAAAAATAATAATAATAAATTTTAGAAAATAGACAAACAAAAACAAAACAAAAAAAAAAAAAAAAAAGACCAAAACTTTTAAACAAATAAAAAAATGTATTTAAAGTTTTATAGGTAATTTTTATTAAAAAAAATTGTGAAAAAGTTAAGAACCACAGAACAAAAAAATTCTACTATGAATTTTTAGGCACTCATTAATGCGATTTGGCATTAAGTCTATTAAATTCTCTAAAATATGTTTAGGAACATTTCCAAGTATTGGTGGTAAAATATTGTGCAACTCCTCAAGGTTCCTTGGTGCTTTCTTAGCAATCTCTTAATCAAGCCAAATCCAAAGATTTTCAATCTTTGGATTTGGCTTGATTAGCAATTTAGATCTGTGCTATTTGGTGGCCAAGTTAGACACTCAATATTTTTGCTTTCAAACCATTCAGAGACAATTTTAGCCCTGTGACATGGTGCATTGTCTTGCTGAAAAACGCTTTGCTCAAGTTTAACAATTGATAGTAACAAGTTATTATTTAAAATATCGACGTAATAAATAGAGTTGAGTCGACCACCAAATGATTTAAACAAACCGAGACCTTAATATGTCATGCAGCACCATATTCCGACCGACCCGCTACCTCGTTTTGTTCTTTGAACAATACAATCGAGATTATAATTTTCTGAAGGCTGCCTGCGAATCATAGTTCGGTTTTTTGGTTATCAATCTCGATATTTATATCATCACTGAACATTACTGTTCCATTTTTCTTCAGACCATTTTTTGACACTTTGGCGAAATTCTTTTCGCTTTTTTATATGTTGTTTGGTAAGTTGCGATTTTAGAGCAGCTTTTTTCGATAACATATTGTTAGCTATTAGTTTCCTACGCAGAAGTGATGCCAATGCTTGACGTCCATTTGAAAGCTTCCATTCCCTTCTTAATTCATGCGACGACATAGTTAGATTTTTCTTTGCCAACCTGATTAAAAGGCGATCATCAATGAGTGTTGTCAAACGCCGTCTTCCAGAACGATGGCGATCAACGTAAGATTTCTTCTCTTTGAATCATTTTGATGATTAATAGCACCGAACTATGTGATCGCTTTATTATTTTTTCAATCTCATGAGCGGTTTTACCTTCCTGGTGAAAATGCACCACTTTTACACGATCTTCATAGGTAATAGCTTTTCTGCTCATTTTTTCAAAAGAAATGAATTTTTTTGTGTTTAAAATTGAATACTTTTTAAATATTTTTATTGGTTTTTTGGTCATGACTCAGGCCATTAATAGAATATTTAAACAAAAAAGGTAAAAATAAATTAAAAAAAGACGTTTCCGCTGTATTTTGCACAAAAAATTCTTTGTGGTTCTTAACTTTTTCACTCAAAAAATATTAAAAAAAAATTTACACATAATATTTAATCCTTATTTTTATAGGTTCAATTAGTTAATTTTCCAAAAAAAAAAAATCTTCTTTTTTTTCAAATTTTATTTAATATGTGATTCGATTTTTTCTGTGCAATGTTTGTCTAAATATCTCATAATGCCTTATAATGATTTTTTAGAACACAAACTTTACGCTTTTTGCAGCAGTAATATAAAAATATCAATTAAACAAAATAACACAAAACCAAATATGAAAAAAATCACCAGTTTCTTCTTAGTTGACTCTACGGTTCAAGAAATTAAAGTTTTACCTTCTGCAGACAATCACACCAACTACAGCTGGCCAATTTGCTGGACATAGAGCAAAAACTAAAGTTTTATTCCAAAAACAAATGTTTTTGTCAAAGCTTGGCTGCACAACCTGACAAAAATTGAAATTACTTGGCGTAGAAGCTAAGATCGGAATAAAAACATCTAAAGAATGGTCGAATTATAAAGTTTCTTACATGACGAAGATAGAGAGCACCAAATAAGTTCAATACGTAAAAAATACTCGGTCAAAAAAAATGGGGACTTTAAGCTGCTTTAAAAGTAATAGAAGAAGCTAAAAAAGAGACTCTTTCAAAAAACATTTTTAAGTCTTTAACGCGAGAGAAAATTATAACAGTAAACATTTTTAAAACTGCATAAAATATTGCAAAAATATATTTACGGTTTCCTAAAACTAAAGGTCTTTTTCAAGCATTACTTTTGTCTTTATAAGCGTCAATTTTTTCAAAATTTAAGTTTGAAAATAAAATTGCGTTAGAGTTGGTTGATTTATCTGGAGCATGCCGTATCTGCAAAACGTCAATACGTGTTTTACTTTATAATTCTTGATAAAATTGTGAATTATACTTGGCTAAAATAAATGTCTCTTGTTCGATTTGAAATACTGTTGTTTATAGATTCCTCTTCATTGAAAGCAACAAGTTCATCATGTTTAAGTTCACAAAAAACAGCTTTAGATACCGCACAACAGCTCGGAGAAGAACTGGCATCTGTTTTGTTTTCTAAATTAGCATTAAAAGAACTCATTACTGTAGTAATATCTACATCTAAAAAACTTTATTCGGATTGTTTAGATTTAATTGAATGCAACTATCACAATGCATGGTACATTTGACAATGTGAAGGAAAGGTCTATTGCTTATTTTTTGACATGAAAAAGAGTACAGGAATATATATATATATATATATATATATATATATATATATATATATATATATATATATATATTTTCCTTCCTGAAAATATGTACGTTTTCAATCGCTCTTATTATTACTTGCAGTAAGCAACCCGTAATACGGGTTATTAATAAATAAATCACTAATAACAATTTAATTATATATATATATATATATATATATATATATATATATATATATATATATATATATATATATATATATATATATATATATATATATATATATTAAATATCAATAATGATAATAAAAATAATCATAATAATAATAACAATAATAACATGTTATTTTAAAAATTGTAATATTAGTAATAAAGTAATTATAATAATTTAAATCTGTATTACTTTAAGTTACAGTCACAAACAGTAATAAGCTAACAAAACGTAACAACTAAAGATTAAATGAAAATTTTTATTCTTAAAAAAATTATAAAAATTTATTATTTAATATATTAATCATAGTTGTTATTATTAAATAACCAAATAATATTGCAAGTATTATGACAAAATAAAATGAAATATGAACAGAAAAACACTGAGAAAATCAAAGCGAAACAAAAGCTATAACAAACATTGCAAACAAATTAAAAATTTACGTTAGAACTTTCAAAAACTAACACGGTAGAATAAAATATATATAATAAATGTCTAAAATGAAAATAAAAACAAATAATATCTGTAAACAAAAATTATATTAAATTATATTAATTATAAACTTAATTAAAACTTATATTAAATTTTTGTATAATAAAATTCTGGAGAGCGATCTGACTCGTCTAACTACCATCCCATAAGTCTTCTTCCTATTATAAGCAAGGTTTTTGAGTCTTTAATTAGCAAACACTTAATCTCTTATCTTAAATCTAATTACTAACTTTCTGATCATCAATATGGGTTTCGATCTTCTTGTTCTACTGCTGATTTTTTAACGGTAGCAACTGATTGTTTTTATCGTGCATATGATAGATGTGGAGAGACTAAGGCTATTGCTCTTGACATTTCTAAAGCCTTTTTTAAAGGTTTGCATGCTGGTCTTCTTATTACGCTGTATCAGGTATCATCTTTAAGATTATTGAATCCTTCTTTACCAATTGTAGTATAAAAGTTATCTTCGATGGACATCACTCTTCTTCATACCCTGTAACTTCAGGAATTCCTCAAAGTTCTATTCTTGGCCCCATACTCTTTTTAATTTTCATCAGCAATCTTTCAGGAAATCTCACATCTAAGGTGGCATTATTTTCTAGTGATACTACCATTTATTGTTATCCTGATAAGAAGCTGACATTCTTTGATTGATAGGAGGGGGTATTAAGCTTGAAAAAAATCTCGCTTCTGCTACAGCATGGGGCTCTCAGTGGCTGGTGAACTTTAACTCAGATAAAACTCAATTTTTTTCAGCTCTTTGTTATTGCAATAATCTAGATCTTCCTATATTTCTGAATGGTTATGTACTCGACGAGTCACCTACGCTTCATCTTTTAGGGTAAACTCTTACTTCCAATCTTTTTTGGAAACCAAATTAGCATCGGCTAAGGTTGCATCTCTTTATTGTGCTTGTCACGATAAAATTAGATGATGCCTTTTCTCTTTTACAGGGTGAAAAAACGCATTGTAAACATAGTTGCACATGCTCTTGCAGCTAACCTCCAACCATTATCACATTGTCGTAATGTTGCTTCTTTTTTTCTTTTCTATGAATAATAAAATGAGCACTGCTCTAAAGAGCTAGTGTTTCTTGTGCCATCTACTAAAATTCATTCTCAGGTTACCCTTCCTTCAAATAAGTCTCATCCTTTTACTGTGATTGTTCCTAAGTGCTCCAAAAAGTTTTTTAGTTTTTTTCTAGTTTTTTTCCTCGAAAATCAGTCCTTTGAACTTCGCTTCCTTCAATTTGTTTTCCTGATTTACATAAGTTGCAATCTTTTAAGTCGTCTGTTAATTTTTATCTAAAACTATAAATGCTAAAAACTGAAGAAAAAAAATCATAGCTACAAGACTGCATAGCAGCATAGCTACATAAAGCTAACTAAAATTAAATTATAAATAAATAATATTAAGAAAATATGAATAAATAAAAAAATTTTTGGTTTGCCAGTGTTTTTCCGATGCGTTTTGCCCATGAATAAATAAAAATTTTTTTCTTTATTTCATTTATTTAACTTTTTTTTACTTCTATTTTCATTTTTTTATTTATCTTTTTGCAGACACTTGGTTTTCTTTTCTTTTAAGTTTTTTTTTCTTTCTTTTTTATTGATTATATTTTTCGTTTAATTTATTAATTTTTTTTCTCTTTTTCTTATTTTCTCTTTTTTTATCTTTTTCTGATACTCTTCGATACTGAACAAATATTACACCTGATTTTTCTGAACAGATACTACACCTAGTCTTAGCCATGTGGCCGAGAAGTAATCATATTACTAATTTATTGCAAATGTTCATTCTATAGTCTTACTTAATGATTTAACTCATTCATCTTTGGAATGTGCAAAAGTAGTCTATACTAGAGTTGTTAATCAGAATATTTTGTAAAATTGTAGTATTTTCTTATCTGCTTAAATCTTGCGTTGCCTACTAAATTTACTACTGGCTGTAATGACAGATGTATTAGAGAAACTTAATAATTATGAAAACAAACAGGCATCTTAAAACTTATAGGCAATTCAATGTATGCGTTTAAATGCATGATTTATTTTTTAAAAATCTGTCTAATTATGGTTTTTTTGAGGTTTTGAAAACTGCACTAAACCAAAATGGATTTAAAGGTAAAAGTAGCGCTTATATTAAATAGAAAAAACCTTCACTCAATAATTAAATTTTCTATTCTATTATTAATCAAATTATTAGTTTGTTTTATATTGTTTTTCTTTATATTGGTTGTTTGTTTACCGAGTCATTTTAGTAACTATTTTTATTAGTTTATTTTTATATTTTTTCAGTTATTATTTTTCTGCTAAGTCTTTCACTTTTAATATTTATTCAAGAGTTTCTATAAATTGTAAATAAAGTAAGTAAAGTTAAATATTTTGAAAATGTAGTCTTAAATAACGAAACATCCTGGTGGGAATTATCCAGCTTTAAAGCGATTTTTTTTTCTTTCACAAAAATGTTTTATTTTGTCTTTCACGTTTTAAAAAGTTTGCATTTTACGTATTGGATCTCATGTATTTATGATAACAATTGAACTAAAAACATTTCGAATTTATTACGACATGTACCATTTTATTATGACATATCTTGATATCGCAGCTTTGTAACTATCGATATTATTGCAATGTATTGTTAACTACATACTAGTTAATGGCTACTTATCGCAGCTATGTAGCTAGTTGCATTATTACCACATATCAATAGCTGCATACCATAGTTATGTAGCTAACTTCTTAACAACGTCAAATCTAAAGCTATTTGATGCATATATATTCCAGCTTTTTACACTAGCGGTATCATAATAATTATCTTATTGAAGCCAACTATAATATTACGACAAGTCTCTATCTATTCAATACATTTTGTGGCTTTGTAGCTATCAACATGGTTGTTTTAGATAAAACTACCAAAGTAATAAAAATTTAAAAAGTGCCAACAACAAGTAAAAATTTTACAATGTTTGGGTGGTATAAATAGAAATTTCACTTCATTTAATAATGACGCGTGTAGTGTAAAGTTGGTTTAAAGCAGTCTGCAAATATAGTATGTGTATAAGATAATAACATGTAATAGTTGTACTGTTTATAGTATAAATATAAACAAGTATTATAAAAAAATGGAGTACGAATATTTGCTAGCTAACTGCGAGCTTTTATTGCTAGTGATTCTTGTGGCCGACTTGTTGTCTTAATACTCACGAGTTGTTGCTAGATAGTTGCTAGCTTACGTAGCTAGCAATCCTCGAGACCAAATCGCTGTCTTTATCGTTATGAATATTGCTTGCTCGTTGCTAGCTGATTACCCTCTAGGATGTCAAGTATAAAGAACTTTTTTTTATGGTTACTAAGGTGCTACCACATGTCCTCATAGTCTTATCACAGAGCACTGTAAAAAAGCATTTAATTAGAAAATTTATGCCTTCCTAACCAATGCTGCTTGTTAGTCTAGAGCTGGCGTAGAACCTCAGGCCTCTTAGTTCTACTACTACTACTACTACTACTACTACTACTACTACTACTACTACTACTACTACTACTACTACTACTACTACTACTACTACTACTACTACTACTACTACTGCACCACTGATGCACATAATTTATATATATATGTATATATATATATATATATGTATATATATATATATATATGTATATACATATATATATATATATATATGTATATATATATATATATATATATATATGTATATATATATATATATATATATATATATTTAAATATAATGTTACTAAGAAAAATATTTTGTTACTAAAAAAATAAACGCAAAACTTAATCTTTCAAATTTACAAAAAGCATTAATTTACAAGGTTTTTATATTTCAATAGCATATAATTAAAGTTGTATGGATAAATCAACTTTAAAATGTTTCTTTTAGCTAAAAGTATTAAGCTTTAAATTTGAAAAACCGTGTTAGCAGCCGTCAGAAGCGCATGATCCGTGTGGCTCAATCCTCTACCTTTAGTAAAGTATTGCAACATCGGTTGGGAAGCAGGCGTGAACTTTGTATTAAATGCTCTTCCACGGTGCTTTGTGATGAGACCAAAAGGACTTCTTATGGCATCTTTTAAAAACATCAAAGTTTTATTTTACTTCACTTTAACACGCAAAATATTGCTCTATTTATGCAATATATGACATAAAGTAAATTCGGTTAAAAAAATTTTCTTGCTTTAATAACAATTTATTTAATTTTATTATTTTTTGTTTTAACTGATACTTGAGTTGCGATCTTGTAATATCTGAGTTATGTAAAAGGCAAAGTGACATATGTATTTTTGCCGAGAAGACACAGCAATGGAAAAACATGAAGGCCATTCAGACGGGAAAGAAAAATTTAAAAACTTAAGTTCTGAGGAAAACATTAAGCAAATATAAGCTGTTTAAATTTGCAAAAAAACAAAAAATAAAAAAGGAAAAAAATTATATTTTTTATGATTTCTCAATATTGTCTTTTTAACTCATGGTGCGCAGGTAAAAACAAAATAGTAAGAAAAAAATTGATTGTAGGGACTTTGAACTGCCGCAAACTAGTTAGGTTTACTTTCTTATTTGTTTTTTCATGCTCTATATATACCTTACACCTAATTCTCGGACATGTGGCTGCTTATCTAATGTCATAATCATGCAGTAGATATTTTTTAATGAGATTTTAATTCTTCAGCTGAGCTGAACTAAGAGGACTACTATGTCCTGAGACTCATCAATGTTTCTGAATCAAATGTATGTGCAATTCGATTACTATTGTTCACTTATTATTGACAAGTCTATTAGAGTGACCGGTCTTTTTAGCCATTAAAATACTACACCTTTACTAACTTTCAGTTATCCTAGGCTTCATGCGTTCCTAATTGTATTGAAAAAAAAATCAAAAGGCTTTAAAAAATGTTGATCTAGTAGATCTCGATATGTTGAAAATGAGCTTTTGGTTTATTTCTCACATGTGTATAAAAATTTAATCAGCATATTAAATCCTATTGAAAATATGATAAAACAGCTGACAGAAAATGTATATTTGACCCAAACCCAAGCTTAAACTGAATAGCTTTATGCGCGATTTGTAAAAAATATTAGTTTGGATTTATAAATCGAAATTTTTTATAAAAAAGTACTTATATTGTAACATGGCGTCCGATCAGAAGTTTTTACAAACTGACTGTGATAAATATAATTTAGAAAAAAAAAACTTTTGGAAAGCTTTGCTAGGGTTGTAAATATGTAAATATATATTATTCAATGAAAACCAAGTTTTTAATATATTACTTTTAATAACTAAATCAATCCAACCTTGCATATTCAAATTGGCAAATATTAACTTTTTTTGTTTACTTTTTTTGTACTTTTAAGTTAAAAGTATTAATTAGGGGTTAAAAGTTTTAACGTCTAATTAGAGTGCTTTGTGATGCTTGTAAACTTATACAGAGCTGCTGTAGTGATAGATTGGTGGGTACTTTTTACTCGGGCGCGGGATCATTAGGTGCATATGTTGATCAAATTTTTATGTTCTTTTTAAGTTTCGTTGATATAAATCTTAAGCTACTAATTTTAAATTATAAATTACTTGGTTACTTGGTTACTTAGTTACTCGATTACTTGGTTACCCGGTTAACTAACTACTCACCACACACAAGATAGCCGGGTTCAGTGTTTTTGCAATCTTTTTAGTGGAAGCCCTAATCAATAGAAAATTTTTATGATTAAAAACTGATTGTTTTAATGTTTCATCATCAGGCCTAATAACTTGATAGGGTGCACAAATTGAGACTATGCCGGAGTCTCCTTTTTTTATACCATCAAGTTTTTTGCGATCTTTTTAATAACATTTCCTAATTAGGAAATGTTATTAAAAAGATAACTTTTTGAATTTTTAATGGTCTATCTTATTTAAGCACGCTTGAATTCAATCTATATATCTAAATACAACCGATTCTGGGCAGTCCTATGTTTACCCCATTTCGCGGGAGTCTCCTAAATTTTGAAGAGCAATCTCTCTCCAGAAAAAATTTAAAAACTCTCTATTTCTTTTTAGCAAGTTTTAATCAAAATAAATTTCAAATTGATGTAGCATTATCGAGTACTATTTTATTTCAAACGAACAGACTAGAAAGTCAACCAGGCTTTTTTTTTCAAAAGATGACTTAAAAGATTGCAAATTAAATAAATGAGGTAAACAAGATAAAGGAGGCGAATTCCAAAAGACTGATATTCGAGGAAAAAAACTAGACGAAGAAGAATTTTTGGAGCATTTAGGAACAGTCACAGTAAAAGGATGAGACATAATTTAAAGATGAGTAACATGAGAATGAATTTTAGTAAATGGTAAAAGAGATGCTAGCTCTTTAGAGCAGTGCCATTATAGTATTTATAGAAAAAGAAAGAGAATCAACTTTACAACAAGGTAATAATGGTTGTAAGTTAGCTGCAAGAGCAGGTACAACAATGCTTACAATGCATTTTTGCGCCCTGTCTAAAAAATAAAGGGCATCATTAAAAGATCAGCCCCAGATATGGCAACAGTATTCCATACAAGAACGGATTTGAGATTTATAAAGATAAAGAATAGTGTCCTGAGTAAGAAAGTGGCGAGTACGATAAAGAGATGCAACCTTAGTAGATGCTAATTTTGAAAACAATTTGATACATGGTTTCCAAGAAAGATTGGAAGATTGGAAGTAAGAGTTAATCCTAGAAGATAAAGGGTAGATGACTCATTGAGTACATTACCGATCATAAATATAGGAAGATCTTTAAATAATTCATCAACTAGTTTCGTTGAAAAAGATAAAACTATAACTTGGGAATTTAATCAAAAAAATTTAAAATGAAAATTTTTTAATGTTTAAGATAATAGTGGGGAAAACCTTGTGGTCGGGAAATATAATAAAGTCTCCCTCATACCAATTTTGAAAACTTGAAAACTTGACAGCTCTGCATAATGTGGCAACAAGTATTTTAAGTTTTTCTGGTAGAGTAGTACTCTAAATTTATCGGTCAAAATCTATATAGATTTTATTCAGGTTCTTGCTAGTGACATCATGAAAACGATGGGTAAATTTAATTTCTCCTGAAGAACTATTCAACCTTAAAATTTGTTTATTAGATCAGATGCAGTCGATTGTTTTGCTGAAACTTGTTCTAAAACTAAAAGTTGTTACTTTGTTTAATCGTACTTTGTTGCTGTGATGCACTATAAGCTTAAATTAAGTCAAAAAAGTTAGCATTACTAAAGAAAAAACGGTTTTTGAATTTGATTATGCTTTTCATTAAAAAGCCAATCTATAGAAATGCTGGAAGAGTAGCTTAAGCTAACAACGGCTTTTGAAATATATGAAGTACTCTTAAGACAATAATTTCACTAAAATAGTTCATATTTTATTAACAACAGGTTTTGTGACTCCAAAGCATAACAATATAGATATTGTTTAATAATAAAAATGATAGTTTTTAGTTAGAATTACTTTTTTTAATGAAAATTTTGAGGGATATATGTTGATTTCAATATAAATTTACGTAAAAATAAAAAAAATCCTTTTCCAGTGTCCGTTACGTTGATTGTAAAATTTATACTATTTGCATTCCTACCTTGCCGGCATTTGGTCCTAATAAGACGTCTTATGAACGTTCAAAAGACGTTTAGAACGTCTTTTGAACACACAAAAAACTTTTTTTGGGAACAAATGCAGGCTGGGTAGTTTTTCAACGGATTGTCGAAATATTGTGTTCAGCTAAAAATTTACCCACAAAAACAGTCTTTTAAATATTTTACATATACAAACTTTTCTTGGTTCACCAACTTCTGTTGCACTTTGTTAGTTGCTTGTTATCTTATTAAAAGATTTGTAAATTTTAATATTGCTACCAACAGATCTATTTAATTTTTTCTAGTTAATTAGTTTATGTTTGAAGAACTACTTAATCCTAAAGTAACTAATACACGAAACAACTAAAGTAACTAATACACGAAACAACTAAAGTAACTAATACACTAACAGGCACACCCATACTGAATAGAAAATAAAAATATTCAATCAATATACATAAATTATAAAATAAAATAGAAATATTGGAACACCCATACTGATTAGACAATAGATACACACACTAAATATTCTAGACATGAAGCAAACACCAATCATTTACATGTTTATACTTATGTCGAATAAGAATGCAATCTAAAAGTTTGCAACAATAAAGCCTGGAAACAATACAGCCCTAAAATTAACTGGATAGATGTAAAAAAGTTTTATGTGTTTTCTCAGCAATGTTATGTATTTCTTACTCTTAACTTCTTCTTAACTTTTTACCTTTTTAACTTTCTTCTTAACTTTTTACCTTATGCTGTAAACTGCTGTTTTAGAATGTTTCATTTATTTGACAAATCATATCAATAATATTCATAACAAATAATCATTAACTTATTTAATGTTTTCATTCCATTACTAAATTAAAAAGCCAAAAAAATTATTTTTTTGCAAAATTGCTTAGAATAGAGTTTGTGGTTGAAACAAAAAATTTTAATTGTTGAGAAATCAAGCATAAAAACAAAATGAAAAGTGTTTTTTCTATAACTTTAGTTTCTGAATTTAATAAAAATAAAAAAATGAAAAATGCTTTTAAAACTTGTTTTGTTGATGCCAGATATTATATTTAGTTTTATTGGGCCAATAATTTTGTATTTATTTATTTATATTTATTAAAATTTAACTATATTCTAAAAATCTATAGAATATTGAATATAATTTTTTCTATTTTTAATCAAGGATTAAGGAATCAATTGGACTACATTGTAAAAGAAAACAACAATGTTAATGTACAAAGTACTAATCAACAAATTCCTCGTAAGTAAATAGATATTTTTAGAATTAATTTATCAAATTAGTTACCATTTTCAGGATTAATTAGTATTCATATTAAATTATTTTTTTATTGTTTATGTGTTTTGTTGTTTATTAGTATAATTTTTTACTTTTGAGAGAGATAATTAAAAAAAATTTGTGTATACAACTTTGTATTTTTTAATTGTGTATACACTTTTACAGAAGACTTTTTTTGATTTATTTTCTTGCACAATAAAAAATTAACAAAAACTTTCAAGTTGCAGAAATATAAATATGTAACCAGGTTTTACTTTGAATACTGTTTCATTTAAAAAAGAATTCAAAGAGAAATATAAAAAAGAGCATTTATTATTTTTAAATAAGCATAAGATTTTTATCTTTTAGGTTTAAGGTTTATTTAGTTAATTAATTTTTATTCTCAATTTATACCTATTATGAATTTAATAATAAAAAATAATGCTCTTCTAATGTAATTTACTCATTCTCACAAAAACCTGGAAAATCAAAACAAAACAGGTAGATTTGCTCTTCACGGAATTCTTTGTCAGAAGAACTCATCAACGCTTTATCTTTGAATATATTAAAAGTGTTTATGAAAGGCCACATAAGTAAAACATTTGAAAATTTAAATTGAAAAAATCTTTATTAAAACATAAAAAGGTTGTGAAAGTATTTTACAACAACATTAAAACTCAGGCTCGTAGCAAGCTTTTTGTTGTTGTTTGAGATAGGTAACTTTGAGACTTAGAGCCCACTCCAAACATTTATAAGTTTATGTTTATGTCAAATAAGGAGCATTTGTAAAAAATTGAGATAACAGGAGCCTGGGAACAACCAAAGCCCTAAACTCTTTGACCCCCGGCCCCTTAACGTGAGAGCAACGAGTTTATTAAAACTTTTTTCTTTAATATTTATAACTAAATTTGAGCAACCATGGTGCAGTGGTAGTGCATATGCGTCAGAAATGTAAGACTGTGGTTCAGACCTCACCTCTGGACAAAATCTGCGACATCGGTTAGGAAGGAGGCGTGGCTTCCTATTCAATAAACACACAAACGTCTATTAAAAGTCAAAACAACGTTTCGACAAAACGTTCAGATTTGGTCGATTATCCATTTAGAATGAAATTCAGATTAAAGCTTAGAACAAACTTCCATTAAATGTCTATACTCAAACGTATTTTAGACGTGTATTATAGGATTATTATTCGTATACAAAGCGTTTAGATTTTGACTAATTTACGTTTAAACCTAGTCTAATTAACGTATATAAAGCATTTAAATTTAGTCTTATGTAAATGTATATTAAACTTATTAGATCTTGTTTAATTGTTTCTTTGATTTTGTTAACGTAATAATACGTAACAAAATAACGTAATATATATATATATATATATATATATATATATATATATATATATATATATATATATATATATATATATATATATATATATATATATATATATATATTATATATATACACACACACACACTTACACACACACACACATATATACATATATATATATATATATATATATATATATATATATATATATATATATATATATATATATATATATATATATTTCTTGAAATTTATAAATAAGATATAGTAACAAAAGACCTGGTCTTATTTTTTATAACTATTTTAATATGTTTATAAACTTTTTTACTATACTACTTATACTATACTTTTATATTATAACACTATATATAAAGTTATAAACTTATATAAAACATTTTCATATATTGGGGATTATATAACACTATGGTATATGGGGATTATTATAACACTATATTGGGGATTTAGAGAATGTTCGTGCACTATGCTTCATATGCTTATGCTTTAATAATTAAAAAAAAAATCAAGCTTTATGCAGTGGAAGTTTAATAATAACAATTATTTAAAATATTTTTAAAATTTAATCTCATTAGCAGAAAATAAAAGTTTACATTAAGATTAAGTTAAAGATTACTTATAAAATTAATAAACTCATTAACAGATATTTTGGATCACTGTTTTTTATGGTTTATGCATTATCAAAAATCTTCCTAGTATACAGTCTACCGCTTGTTTATCATACCACCCTTTTTTGTACACCATTATCTTATACATTTGTATCCTGATCGTCTGATTTCGTAACCTGATTTGTAACCGCAAAAACTAAGGTAAAGTAAATACCATTTTAAATGTACATTCATAAATCAAAATTGGAATTATACAGAATAACTTTACATAGAGATGATTTTGAATAAAAGTTTACATATAGATGATTCTGATTTGAAGTTTTCCAAAATTTCCTAAACCATCCATGTTTTTTGACATTAAAATATTAGTAACATCGCAACGTAACATATGCAGTGCTTTTTACCAGCTCATTTGTCTAATTTAATTATGTCGTGACATAAATTATGCAGTGGTTTTTACCAGATCTGTTCCACGAATTTTCTTTAGCAACTAAAACTAAATTAAGCTAAAATGGTTCTAAAATAAAAAAATAAATATTTAGTTATTAAACCTCTTGAATATTGCAAAGATGAGTACCTACTGTTACACAATCATGCAGCAGGATCTTCATAACGAGAGACCCGCAGCTCCTATTTTTTAACTGTCTCAATGTTACCATCAATAATTTCTAAAACATCGGAGTCCATTGATTTGGGAAGTTAAGGTAGAATGTCGCGATAAGCGCTTTTTAATTTTTATTAACTAAAACGGCGAACCCAAGACTCGTTTAATATTCATTTATCAGTCGTTTTGCTTTCAGTTGTTGTAATGAAGTGAATCTTGACAACACATTTAAGTCTAATTTAATTATTTAGCCAATAAAAAATAATTTTTTAATAATTTTTTGTATTTTGTTTTAATTATGCCTACTTAAACCGCGTGACTTAAGCTGTTATGCGAGTCTTCTGACCAATCTATATTACTATAATATAATATAATAAACGTTTATTAACCGTCGATAAAACGTTTATAATAACGACTTATATTAGCCAATATTGTAAACGTTTGATTGACGTTTAATAAACGTATATATTAAAAATTCTTAAGCGTAGATTTTAAATCTATAAATGTTTACGTTTATTTAAGGTCGACTAAAGGTTTACTATATCAACTAATGTAAGTCGATATTCTAAACGTTAGATCGACGTTTAGTAAACGCATATGTAAAAAATTTGAAATACCCATTTCTAATCAAGCGTTGATTTTTAGTCAATAATAGGTCGCTAAACGTTTTATCCATTTTACCACCGATTTTGAACAAACATTGACCAACTCTAAACCAATCTGTGTTTACCGGGTATTAAGTGCTCTTCCGCGGTGCTCTGTAAGGACTTCTTGGGGCACTTAAAATAAAAAAATAAAAATAAATAAAAATGTATTTTTATTGACAAAATTTAAATTTCATACAATAAAAACTTAGTGTTCGAAAATTATGAGTATATAAAGTTTGACCCCCCCCCCCCCTTCCCCCTCAATTTGAGGTGGCTGTAAACTTTGTAGGGTCATAAAAGTCAAAAACTTGGAGATTTTTGCTTGAAATTTAAATTTTATTGATGAATATAAGTTTAGTTATAAAAAGTAAAAAAAATATTTTAATAAACTTGTTGCTCTCACGTTTGGGGCCGGGGGTCAAAGAGTTTAGGGCTTTTATTATTCTTATATTATTTAATTATTATTCAATTATTAACTAAAAAAAGTTTTTTCTTTTAAAATACTTAAGATATTTTTACAAAAAATTGTAAAAATACTAACAGTACAAAGTTTACACTAAGATATTTTGTTATGCAACCATTCATACTTAAGTAGGTATATAATATAGGTATATAATATATGACTATTTAGTATATAATATAGGTATACAATGGCATCGTAGTTAGTATAATACCGCAATAGTTAGTACGTATGTAATAAGAACATTTAGTTAATTTTATCTTAAGTAGTTATTGTTGTAATATAATAGTCTACTTGCACAGTCGTTCATTACTGTTCATAAGTTTTTGTTGATTTTTAAATTTATTCGCTAAACTCAAATCTTAGGGTTACTTTAACATCGGTTATGCGACAAGATCTGTTTTGTAATAGTTGTCAAAACCATCCAAAACTTATTTATGTTTTAGCATGGCTAGATTTGGTTAATATGGAAAAGTACTTTAAAAAAAACCTTTATCTTGGCAACACCCGCGAAAAAAAATGTAAGTATCAAGTTAATTTATAAATGATTATAACTTATTTGTTAAAAGAATTTTTGAGAATGTTCTTTAGAAATATTTTACATTGGCTAGTTAAGTAAGTTTTTCTTTTTTCAGCCTTTCTTGTCATGGGTGTGCCAACGGTTTATCGGGAAAAAGGGTTTTACATAATTAATACTTTGCAATCGTTAGTGAATAATCTTGACAAAAAAGATTGGGACAAAGTTGTAATTGTTGTTTTTGTTGCAGACTTTCATCAAGATTACTTTCAAAAAGTAATAAATCATGTAAAATCAAATTTTTCTGAAGAAGTAAGCGCAGGATTAATACAGGTTAGTAACTATGAAAACTATTTTAAATACTAGTTTTTACAGGACAAATTTTTCTTTGGTGCTGCAAATGTATTTGAAGTGTACGTTTCACATTATGGGCTAAGTATTTTTGTTTGTTAACCAAAAAGAAATAATAGAAGTTATTTTTTATTGTGTCTTTCTGTGACCCAAAATAATTTGTTTGTTGTATTTTGGTAAGATATATAACTTCCGCTTGCTTTAAACCAATGAAATTATGCAATTTTAAAGTTTAATGTTTTTTTATATTGCCTCTGTACACATCCAAATTATGGACAGTTTAAGAAAAAATTTGTAGTATTTGTGAAATTTTGTCAATATTGTAAAAGTTTCAGTACTGAAGATACTTAAAGTGTAAAGTCCTGTTCTTTTCAATATTTCTACGCCTTAGATACTGCAAAGCTGGTTTTAGTTAATTTAAAAAGTAAAAATCCTAGTTTTTAACCATTCATTGACGGCTAAAAATCAGTTGTGGTTAATGAGTAAAACCTAATCATGAACATCCAGTAATGAATAAAACCTAGTCACAGATATCCAGTAATGAATTTAACTTAGTCATAGATATTCAGTATTGAACATAACCTAGTCACGGACATCCAGTAATGAACATAACCTAGTTCTATAATGAGCTTAAACCTAGTTATATACACCTACTGTCGAGTTTTTAATAAAAGGAGGGGGGCGTACTAATATATGGAAAATTTTCCCACCCACCCTAAGCTTATTAAGACCCTCCTGTTTTTTATTTTATACTTCTACAAAAACATTTGTCTTAAAAAATATATTTTGTATTTGTTTTTATTTATTTATTTTTTCCAGGTAAAAACAAAAGGTATACCATATAAAGTATACATTTATTATTGTGAAAAAAAGAAAAAATGTATAAAAAATTATTAGTTATCAGATTGATAAAAGTACATTAATATAATATGGATACATTAACATAATATTGATGCAAACTTTAACATAAATTTTGGTATAATAACTATTATATATATTAAAATACCTAAAGAAAGAAAATCGATGAAGATTCAGCATTTTTGGGTATAAAGCTCCAAAAAAAAATCTTTTCGCAGATCCCTTAACAGCGCCGTTTGGCGTAATCTATGTCTATGTAAAAAGTTAATTTAAGTAAATTTAGAAATAATTTTTTTGTTCTTATCTTTGTAATTACTATTTCTACTGTTTTTATATATATATATATATATTTATATTTTTTTATTACTTTTTATATATATTTTTTAATTGTCTATTTATTACAATTATTTTTACAAACTAAGAATATGCAGCTTTGCTTGCCGTTTAAACGACGATACTCCATTTAAGTCTTTTAATTTTTGATTTTTTTCCATGTTTTGGGGTCTTGTGACATAATTGAAAATTCAGAACGTCGGGTTTTAGTCTTTTTAATATAATAGTTATGGAAGCTATTTGTTCTTAGTTTATAACTTTGAGAAAATGATGACGGAAATATGTCTAAAAAAGAATTTGGTAGCATATTATTTTCATATTTAAACGAAAAAATAAGAATCTGATATAAATTAAGTTTTTCCAAGTTTAAGACTTTTATGTTTGTCATCGCATTAGAAGGATTGTCCATTCTATTTAGATTATGAATTTCTTTTCAAGTATAGTTTTGCAAGCCTTGTAGTTTGATTAATTTTATTTTGTGTGTATTAGCCCACTCTATATTAGCATATGTGAGATGACTATGAATTAGACTAAAACTAAGTTTTTTTCTTGAACAGAAATCAAGAAACGGGCAACATTTATATAAAATACCTATTGCAGATGATATTTTTGATTCAATGTGTCCAACATGATAAATTTTCATCAATTTGAACACCAAAAAACTTTGCATATTTTTGCCGTTTAATTGTTATATTGTTAATGAGCAACTCTGGAACTTTTAACGGTAGAGACATTGATTGACCTGTTTTATGAAATAAGATGTAGCTAGTTTTTTCCCAGTTTTAGGATAGTTTAGTTGCTCTAAATCATAAATTAAAATTTTCCAGTTCAGTATTGATTGTTCCGAACATCGATTTTAACTTACAATGATTGTAAAACAAAGTTGCGTCATCAGCATACATTATTTTGTCATCAGCATACATTATTGAAGATGATGCTCGTTATCTACAAAAACTTTGGTACTTTGAAAGTTAAAAAATAGTTAAAAAATAGAAAAGTGGCGTGGGAAGGTTTTTATATGTTTGAAATAACCAACTTTTAAACAAAAAGAATATTCCAAAATTTTTTACGCTCATATGTATGACGAAAAGATTCTTCAGAAATAAAGTTGCTGTGATAGGAGAATGGGAACAAGAAACCCTAAAATCTTAAGACCCCCCCTACCCTAAACGTGAGGGCAATGAGTTGAACTATTTATGTTTTTATAAATATAAACTAGTTATGTATTTATCGATAGATTTCAAATTTTATGTTTAAATAATTTAGTATTCAGTTTTTATGACCATTTAAGAAATAACCCTCCCTCAATTTTAGGGGGCCACAAACTTTAAATATCAAATTTTTTATTGTTTCAGCAGAAATTTTTCAACGGCTTTTTTTAAGAGTGGAACAAAAATGTTGATTTTTGTATCCCAAAAGTTGCATTTTTCAGCTCTTTACCGCTTTTTGCCATTATGATTTCAAAAAGATTTTCATTCAGCTGCATTTAACCTCATTTTAAATAACTATGTTTCAAATAATAAAGTTTATATTTTATAGAACGTTTATGCCTACACATAAAACCACAAAAACAAATTATTATGCTCAAAAAGTTAAATTCAGATTTGTTCGATAGCTTCCGCATCACTAGTTATAACGGGTGATCCGTTAGGCAAGTGCAAAGTTAAATGTAACTTGTCAGGGATAAGATAGAATTAGGTTAACCTTAAACCTCACCAAATAAAGTGAGTAACTGTACCTTAAAAACTTAGAGATACTACCATATCATTTATAATTTATTAAAGCATTTAACTACCCGGTGGGAAAAAAGATGTCGAAAAGGCGTCTTTAAAAGTTTTTCTTCAAGATGTCTTCAAGACGTCTTTTTTAAACTTATTATGAAAATCTAAAAGACATCTTTTTTAGACATCGAAAAAACGTTTTTTTTGTCATTATCATGACATAAAAAGACATAAAAAAATGCGTCTTTAAGATGTCTTTGTTAATCAATTATGCACTTCTAAAACAAAATTTTCTCGGCGTTGGAAAGACTTTTGTGTCATACTGATAAGTATGCTATAGTATCCTATACATTATGGTGTTCCTGCTTTTCATATATGAAAAACTGTTTTCATTAAATGAAAATGATAACAGCTCTTCATACAAAGTATAACAAAAAGCTCTTTCCGATGCCGAGAAAAAAAACTTATTTAAATGTCAATATAAAAAAGGAAGTACTTTCTACATCTTTTATATGTTTAAACATAGGAGAATTATTTATAAATAAAACAGCAACATTGTTCAAGAGAATATTTCTTTATCTTTCTCTTTCTCCTCTGTTTCTTGGCGTTGTTGCTTACGCAATCCACCGATTTGATCAGGGGCGTTTTTCATCTTTCTCTAAATAAAAATAACTTTTTCACGCCGAGAACTCCTTTCATACGAGCTGGCTACGACTTCTTAAAAATGAGTGAACATAAAAAAACAGTCTCTTGTTTTAAAGTAAAACAAAAAGTAAATGAAATTTTATTAGCTAAGTGAAACACATTCGAATTACCAACTATTAATTCAAAAAAGGCTGATCCTTTCAACCCCTTCTTGTTCCTAGCACGGTTCTTTCTTTTTGTCCCCACTAGGTTGAATTGGGACAGAGGTCCAACGGTAAATAGTCAAAATATATATAAAAAAGAGTATGCTAAAGAAATTTTACGACCATTTAAATGACTGTTCAACGGTGTATTTTATTATGTAGTTCTTAAACCAAGCTAAACATTTGCACCTCTCATATTTGCTATGAAAGTCAAGTTATCGAAAACAGATATTGATATTTTTCTGTCTTCTATGACGTAACTTTTTAATTTAATTTTTCTGAAACCAGGTATTGTAGACCCATAACAATTTAAAAATCCGTTATTGACTAAAGACTATCAAAAACGAAAAGATAATTCAGCTAATACATCTTGAGAGTTGTTATTCGTTTAAACTGGATGAAAGTATTGTTCAAAGCTCTATTTTAGCCTGAACTATGATGATGCTTTTTTTTTTTTTTAAACATCTTCGCTTCCAACAAGGTTGCAAGCAACCACTAATTAAAGTTGGAAGTTACTGGAAGAGAAAAGATGAAGATTGTAGAGCAAGATAACGATTGACTTTACTTAAAAATAAAAAATTATAAAAATAGCGATATCATTAGCAACACAGGTGAAACACACATAGGCAAAAATATAGACAAGAAAGCTGCAATGATGTTTAGTTATAAGAAAGTGTACCTTTCCAGTATTATTTTCACTTGTTTTTTTGTATATAAACCCAAAGTTTTGCAAACAATTCTAAAGATAAATCTGTTGTCATTATGTGGATTTTTTACTTGCTTTGTTAACGATAGACAACAAGGAAATAACGACTTTAAATAAAAGTTAAAGAGCCAACTTTTGTCTTAACAATTTCATCATTCAACTAAATACAAACAACAAAATTATTCAGATCATTTAAAAACATTAAAAAATAAATAAATTGCAAGATTACTGACTGCTTTTTCTTTTCAATCATCCGTTTCACTGGCACTTACACAAGTAAACACAAACATAAATTGTTTACAGTTTTTTTTTCTGTCTGGCAATTAATATTTTAATTTAATATGCAATAAACAACGTTCTTCAAGCACAACACATTAAAAAATTAGGTGATATAATATCCAATGCTTATAAACTCTAACTATATGCGTATGTAGCCTTGCTTATGTGCTAAAATTCAAAACTAATTGGTAAAAATTTTTAAAACACTTACCTGCGACTAACTTAATCAATGGTAAAAAAAATGAGTTTTCAATAAAATAAAAAAACATAGAACAACAACAATAACGTAATAAGTAAAATTTGCAAGTAAAATGTTCAAAGATAAACAAGATGTCAAAGATACATTTAACATAAATTTAAATATACATATATAAATATATACATATATAATATATAATACATAATAAACATAAACAAATATAATACATAAAAAATATATACATATATAAATATATACGAACATATATATATTGGTGCAAACATATATATATATATATATATATATATATATATATATATATATATATATATATATATATATATATTATATATATATTATATATATATATATATATATTATATATATATATAAATATATACATATATATATATACACACAATATATATTTTAGTAGTAGTATAGTATAGTAGATATGTTGATGATGTTCTATTACTATAATATTAATATATTATAGTAATAAAACATCAGTTTTATTATATAATATTAGTGGAGTATAAGGAAAGGTGTATCCAAATATTTCACAAGAAAGGAGAATTCTAGTGCCCCTCCCCCTCTAACCAAAAATTATTAATTGGATATATATTACTGAAAAAATTATAAATCTACTATTATGGGGCTATAATTATAAGTCAATTGGCTTTAAAAAATATGTCATCTTTATAACCAAGTATAGCAAATACCAATATTAAAGTCTTTCATGTGATTATTGCATTAACAAAAGTAAGGACCATACAGTATAGTTAACGAGCTAGCCATTTTGTTTGGATAACAAACAAATTTCCTGTTTCAAAATAAATACAAAATAAAATGTTAACGTAAAAAAAATAATAATTTGTAACTATATTAAAAATAATTTAATATATTTTTGTCTTGACTTTTAGTGAATGATTAAAATAAATAATTCCAGTAATGAAACTATATTTTAATCATTTTTAACAAAAGACAACACGTGAAGGTAACCTAAAGCCGTATATCAAAAAATTTATCAATTCACAACGCAATTTAGGCAAAACACAACACTTGCTGTATTATTTATGCAAGTCACAACACTTGCAATACATAACCTCACGATTATTTAGCAATTAGAATCATATTTAAAAGTAAGAATATTTAAACCTTACCAAACGGAATAGACAACAGTGACACTTAATATTAAGTAAATTTCATAATATAAGTCTCCTTCTATTAATATATATATATATATATATATATTATATATATATATATATATATATATATATATATATATATATATATATATATATATATATATAGTTTA